>NW_028301003.1:2877500-3177500 GCF_049000335.1 Polistes dominula
CGGTCCCCAAGTGTAACGTCGATTCGCGAAACTCTGCACACTCGGTTGCTGTTAAATTCTGTTCCTTGCAATCCAAATATTTCCATGAAACTCTTTACCCAAGTCTTCAAAAATCCCAGATCTTACGATAACATCATTTTATTATCAAAAAGAACCACGTCATCAAATTCGTTTGAGTTATCCAATAAAAAATAAATTGTTGAACAACTGTCTCCCAAAATTTGTTAAACTCTTCCCATTCCTGCATTTTTTAATCATTTTTCACTGAATTACTCTACTTTCTTGATCAGAATCGTTCTCCAACATCGAATTTCGAATGTTGAATCTGGAATCTCGTATCTCGGTTTTACCGACATGAGAAACAGAGAGTTGTGTGTGTGTGTGTGTGAACGTGAGAGAGTGAGTGAGAGAGTGGGATCTGTAGGCCATGGGTAGATTGCTCGATCCTTTCACAGCGATCGATTCGGCAGTGGTCTCACCGACATTTTGTCCACACGCGATGCGCGTATGCGCGCAAACACGGTACCCATTATGGAGGACGTGTATAAGACACGACCGTGCTGCGGTACGGTCATGCCTAATAAACTAGTAGCCGACCGTACTTCGCTATATATGTGTATACATCACCCACCACCACTACTATCACCATTACCACTTGCCCAGTTTCTATACGTTTATCGAACCCCGAAAATGTCCACCACCTTATACTAACTAAAGACTAACCTAAACACACATACAAACACCTCTTCTTCTTATTTATTTTCTAACTTTAATCTTAATAAAATCCAAACTTTCCAATAAATTCCAAACAAATGTTTCTTATCCATGTAGATACATCAATCAACATATTGGATTCCCTAAACTCAATTGTATTTGATTTGTTCGTGAATATGATCAATGATTAGGTTAATTTTGTATTAGAATCATATCAGGGTTACATTAGAGACCCTAAAGAATCAATTCTGAAACCTTTAATTCGATTAATTCGTACACTAACAACCACCCCAAATTCCATCTCCGATAAATTCTCTGCAAATTCCAACTCATTGAAAATAAAAATAAATCATTTCGATCTAGGTAAAAAGTAAAACTAAGATACACTGATAAAAGCTAACAAAGTAATAATAATAAAAATTAAAAGAGAGAGAAAAGGATAAAAGGGTATAAAACAAGAAGCTTAAAAAACAGGATGATAAAATCCAGTATAATACTTAATCGCGTTCATCCTTTTTCCCTATTCGTTAAAAGTGAACTTAATCCCGTTTTGCATAACCGTATTGGAATCGACGTAATATCATAATACTTCCTGCTCCCCCCACCCATCCTCCAGCAACTGTCTCTCTCGCACTCATCCTCTGTCTCATTCCCTCTCTCTCTCGCTACACTCGCGCGCGCGCGCTCACGCCAACCTGTGAGGGGGGTTAGGTGGGGTGGGATGGTCTTGGTTGGAATAAGAAAGAAGAAACTTCTTCAGGTTTACTACTTTCCTGTTATTTTCATGCACCGAAAGAGAACGCGAAAGTCCAAAAGAGATCGGACGGACATATTTATTGGTCAGAAAAAGAAAATAAAAAAAATTTACAAAAAAAAAAAGAAGAAGGAAAGAAATAATACGAGTTTTCTCTCAGTTATTTCATACCTCGATGACGGATTGATCTTGTTTATACACATGTATATTTATATATATGTATATGTATGTATATATCCATACTTTTTGGAATTCTATTCAAAAGAGTTTTAGCTACGAATAAGGAATTGCTTCAAAAAAAAAAAAAGGTATATATGATATATATATATATATATATGCAGGGTGAATTGTTAGGTGGTATGAGTAAATGTACCCAAGTAAAAGAAAGAAAGTATAACCATAGAGAAAGAGAAATAAAAGAATACGATGAAAGAAAGAGTGGGGGGTGTTAGGGGTAGGGGAAACAGAGAAACAGTGTAGTATAAAAGAGAATGAGTGAGTGAGTGAGAGAGAGAGAGAGAAAGAGAGAGAGAGAGAGAGAGAATAACGGGGAGAGTGGTAAAAAGAGAATCGAAAAGATTTGTCGTCGCACCCACTCGTGCGGAATATTACGACTCGGTGACGTCTGTTAGGACAGTTCCGCTTTAAAAAGAATACTTTAAAAGCCGGAGGGTTTATAACGGGCCGGGGTATATAGCACGTATAGTATAGGGAAGGAAGAACTACATATAGAGGTGTAACGAGCAGAACTCAACTCACGAACTCACTCCCAGTTTTTAGTAGCAACTTGTTGCTCTATGCCCATTCATACGGCTCTAACTCCCATTACGTCACGTCACATCAACTTATAATAATGGTAATAGCAGGACCGTCTCTCTCTCTCCCTCTCTCTTTCTCTCTCTCTCTCACTCTCACTCTTACTCTTACTCTCTTTCTCTCTTTCTTTCACGACCGTGAAAAGCCGAATTCGAAACAGGACTTTATTATGGATCTACTAACACCACTATGATGGTTATTATGATCATCATATCTCAACAGATTTTTTTTTTTACTTTCACATTCAATTTATCTTTTACTTTAATATTATTTATCAATTATTTATATAAATTATGATATTAATTAGGTTATGTTTATGTTAGGTTAGGTTATAATTTTTTTTATTTGATTTATCGATTGTTTTTACGATGAATCATTTAACTAGGTTATGGTTTTTATCATGTTATATATATTTAAGTTATGTGTATTTTAGATTAGGTATATTTTTTATTAGGTTATGATTTTTTTTTTTATTGTTTTTATGATAAATCATTTAATTTCAATCATTATTACTTTTTTAATTAACTTATTTGTCATCACTAATTTGATTAATAAACAATTGCCATGTATTCACACTCATCTTTTACACAACCATATCTTCTTTATATCTATAAAATTCCCCTGTCACAGTGTTTGTTATTCATATTCTCCGAAACGACTTGACCGATTTATATGAAATTTTTTGTGTATATTCGGTAGGTATGAGAATAGTTTTTCTTATATTTCTTATACCCCTGAGTGATAAGGGTGGTGACCCACCATAATTATTTTTCCTTTAAAAGGTAAAATTATTCGATGTGAAGTAAGTGGTGATCTCATGTTACTGCGCATGCGCAGTTGGCTCGATATTAAGAAAAAAGAGAAAAAGAAGACAAATGTTATGTGCGTAAATTCAGATCTATCTATATATTTATTAGCCACAGCCAGTGATCCCATTCGTACGATAATTATCGTACGCGTACGATAATTTTCTGCCGCGTACGATAATTTTACGCCCCTGTGTCGATCAGACGAACTAAAGTCTCTGGAATCGCTGGCCACAGCAACGCGTGGCCGTGGCACCCCTAGTTTAAATATAATAATTAACAAATCAAACAATTTTATAAACATCTTTTATCGATGTATTAAAAATAAGAAAAAGAGTGGGGGAAGATATTTGTTTGCTTATTATACGTCGTTGAACCAAAAATGGCGAGAAGTCATATTTCCGGTGTAATACATAATGTAAAAACTATAAAAGTGGTACAAAAATGTAAAAGAAACTTAATATAAGGTCCTTTGGGAATATTTTAACAAAAGACGGGATACAAAAATGTCAATAAAATCTATGTGTTACACTATTGTTATTACCATGTTTCAAGTTAAAAATTGTAAAGTTCATTGTCACAAATACCAAATCCCATTGCTCTCGTTCCTGAATGCGATTTTTTCAGTCAGTCGCATTCTTTCCTTCTTCGTCTTCTTTTCTATTTTTTCATGTTGACGCGGTGTTTGGTGCAGCGCGACCAAAGTAGCACGGCCCTTTTATTTTTTTGGTGAAGGAATTTATACGAATCCAACTTTTAAGATCTAAAAGAACTCCGGAAAAGTACATTAATTTTTTTCTTTTTTTTCTTTGTCAATGCAGGTCAAGATTTTCAAACCCATAGGACCCATTTTTTATTGGATAAATGTCATATGATCATTTGCATGACATATTAACCTTTTTTTCATTTTCTTTTCTTTTCTTTTCTTTTCTTTTCTTTTTTCGACGTTTCCTCGAAGAAAATTTATTAGCATACGTTAATAAAAAAAAGGAAACATCTAACGGGTAGTATTATTTTTTTTCTCTGAACGATGGTATATCGAATAACATATCTCTATAAATCGTGCATAAATCGTATCGTTTACCACCCAAAAAGTTCACATATACTTTTTGTTAAGTGAAAAATGAAGAAAAAAGGGGACAGGAAGAATAAAATAGTGGATTTCACAAATAATATTCGTACGTTGCTGACCCCCTCACTCTCCCTCAAAAGATTCTTACCAATACCGATTAAGAGAAAAGCTGGAATGGTAGTGGGGGGTGGAAGAATTCCAATAATATTCGCGTTCCCCCTTCTCCGATTGTTTTCGCGAGCCAATAATCATATTATACTACGCTAATGAAATGATTGCAAATACACGAAGAATTTATGTAATTTGTTACAAAAATAAAATAAAATAAAATAAAAAAAAAGGAAAAAAATTAATTCGATGAAGAATAAAAATACGTGGGTCATGCCTATCCGGTATATTCCAGAGGTATAACAAAAAAGGAAGGAATTTAAGAGAGAAAAAGAAGAAAAGAAGAAAAGAAAAAAAAGATGAATGCAGCAGAAACGTTACAAAGGCGCGGCGTAGCCGCGCTTCCTCATTTTCACGACGCGTCCCTTATACCATTCTTCCTTCGAGGATCCCGCCGGTCATCCCGGACGGACCGGTCACAACCGTCTCACTAGACCCAACCCGCCGTTGTATAGAATACAAACACTACCAAAGTGAGTGAGCTTCTTCTTCCAGGAACCCTCTCGCGCCCTTTTTCGGTTGCTTACGGCACGTCGGAGAATAAAGAAAACTGCCTCTTTCGCGAACCGATCCCGTACCAGGAATTCTCGGTGCCCCCGGCTTTATTTCTCTTTCATTTTTCTTTTTCTTTGTTCTTTGTCTACCATTTTTATTTTTTTTTTTTTTATTTCTCAAACGAAAACTGAAAATTGATAAAATAAGAAGAAGAAGGGTTATAAGGGTTATTTTGCTAATTACACTATTACTACTACCATTCTATTCCTAAAGAAACGTGATAAAACTTTCTTTATATTTTTCTTCTTTCTCTCTCTCTCTCTCTCTCTTTTTTCTTTCTCTTTCTCTTTCTCTTTCTCTTTTTTCTAGCACCCTTAGGAAATCGTACGCTCCTTTTTGAGAACCTCGACTACCTACGGAAAATCGATAAAACCAAGATATATATATATATAATACTTTGCCCTTTTTTTCTTCTTTTTCTTCTTTTTCTTTTTCTTCTTTTTCTTTTCTTTATTTCTTTCTTTTTATCTTTTTATTTTCTTTTGAGATAATTCTTGATTTTAATTGGAGGTAAATAAATTTAATTTCGTTATTTTTTTCCATTCTGTAAAACGGTCTAAATTTTAACGAATATTTTATATTTTTAAAAATATTTTTGGAAGTTATTTTAATTTGAAATTTAATTATTTTTTTCCGTGAATATTTAAAATGAAATAATTTCTATTGTAATGTCTACAAGAATTTAAACAAACATCATTATTCTTTGATCTGAATGTGTATAGAATTACAAAAGAAACAAAATCATCGAACATTTTATTATAACAAATAAAAAATTAATTCAAACTAATTCAAACTAATCTCTAATTAAATTCACATATATATTCAATCGTAAATTGAAATATAAAAATAACAAAAAAAAAAAATAAAACAACTTATACAAAATCACCGAGTATTTGTTATTACAAATAAAAAATTAATTCAAACTAAATCAACCTAACCTCTCATTAAATTCACAAAAATATTCAATCGTAAATAAAAAGATAAAAATAATAAAACAAACAACTATATTAAAGTACAATTCAATAAAATTTAACAAAAACTAAATCAACCTAACCTTTTCTCTCATTAAATTCCTATATATATATTCAATCATAAATTGAAATATAAAAACTACAAAAAAATAAAACAACTAATATTAAAGTATAATATTGTAAAAGTTAACGAATTAAGATCACGATGTTGGAATGATTAATGGAAAAGCGTAAATTCTTTTTTTAGTAATATATATAATATATATATAGATATAGATATGGGCTGGGGTACAAGAAATTCGTATCACGTTCCTGTAGGGGTTCAGTGAGGCTCGCGCGAAATGGGTCCCCGCGAGGCGTAACGTAGAACGTTTTCAGGGCCTCGGGCAGGGCAGATAGGAGGTAGTTAGTGAAGGCAGACCTCGTAAGATTTCGGTGTGGTGGTACGTGTGTCTCATCCTGTCCACCCCGACTGGGTATAAAGGTTCATTCACACTGAACTCGCTATTTTTCTTAACATCAACAAAACAACTATTTTTCATCAACATCAATTCAAATAAATATTACAATTAATTAAATAAATCTGTACACGAGACGAATTAAATGTTTAAACTTTAAATAAACTTTTATGTGATATAAATAAACGCGTGAACGTAATAAAAAAAAAAATATACTGGATGGGATATCTTTAAAACCAGTTAAAACAACCAACGTGTTTAATGAGAAGATTCATCCATCCAACATCAAATTTGCTTACGTATTAATCACCTTTAATGAAGTTAACTTTAGAACCCATACTTGTTCTCACAATATTATCACGCTCTTTTACGTATTACTCCTCTATAATTTTCCCCTCCAATCATCATCATCATCCTTTTTCTTATCCTTCTTCTTCTCGTTTTACAATCTTACGCGGTTACTTACGTCACATCATTTTGTTTTATAATTAAAAGTAATGTTCATTCAGAAAAAACCCCGAACGACACACACATGTGTCGTGAATCGAGTAAAAACACAAAGAAGAACCCCCATAAAAGTATCATCATTTTTACAATAAAATTGAAATATTTCAAAAAAAAAAAAAAATAATATTCGTCAACAAAACATATAATTTAAAATACGATCATGATATAATTTCAAATCAATCATAAATGAAAATTATTGAAAGAAAAATACATTGTGAGGGCACCTTAAAAACACGGGTTTCGCCCACCCGCACACAAATACATTCTCATATACGAACACATAGAGAGAGCTACACGTGGCGTTTCACATAAACTTGTGTGTAGCCCTTGTCTCTCTCTCTCTCTCTCTCTCTCTCTTACACACACATACACAGACAAATACAAGCATAGAGTGAACATCGGTAGGAGAGTTTCCCCTCTCGCTCTAGCCATGTTTCGCGTTACGACGCTCCCTTCCCATGCTTTTACTCTCTATCTCTGTCTAGTGAACGTTTCAGTACCCTCGTCGTCGTAGTCGTCGTACCGCGGGCTTCTTCTCGTCCCCCTTCCTCCACCTCCTCCACCACCCTCCTCATCGTCCTCCACCTCTCGTTCGTTTCGGACCTGAAGACCGAAGGCAGATCGATCGGATGATTTTCCTCGGGGTTTTCCTCCAACGACGTCGACGACGACATAGTCGACGACCACCCCGCGACGACGACGACGACGACGACGACGAGAGAAATTGCTCTCAGGACTCCCGATTCGAGTGAGGAAAAAAATTCAGGTCGATCGAACCTTCCCTCTCTTTCCCTCCACCTCTCTTTCTCTCGTTCGCTTAACTCGAACGAACGAACGAACGAGTAGGGTGTTGGGTGTATGGGGAGAAGAAGAACGGGGGGATTACTGGGGGGAGGGATTTGGGGTGACCGGAGGGAGAGTACGGGGAGGGACGTAGAAAGAGCGACGAGCTGGAAAGCCGTTCCGTTCGTTCGTTCCTCCGAGGAACGCGAAATGGGGAATGTTAGAGACGAACGAGTGAGAGAGATAACGATATAGAAAAGGGGGAGTTGGGTGGTTGGTAGGTAGAAGGTGGACTGAGAGGTGGGAGGGGAGGAAAAGGTGTCCCCAAACCGTAGAACCCACGCGCGCGGACATCGCGAACTCTCTGACGGATTTACGTCGGGAAACGAACGAGGTCACGGACTCCACTGTGTATGTGTATCCGTGTGCATGACAGAGAGAGTGAGAAAGAGAACACTCTTTTATATATATATATATAATAGGTAGGCAACCTGAAAAAAGAGAGAGAAAAAAAAAGAAACGGACGCGGATACCTAAAACAACCTTGACGAATCCTGCCGAACCCTCACGAATACTTTTTCTTTCTGTCCTTTCTTTACCTTTTCTTTTGTCCCTTTTTTGCTGTCTCATTCACGTTATTTTCCCAAAAATCCTTCGAATAATTTTTCCTCCTTATTCTTCTTTTCTTTCTTTTTAGATTTGAAACAGTTTATAGGAATCCAGGAATTTACATTCTTTAACACATTCGCGACCGCTGACATGAATTCGCATCATTTAAAATTTTAAAAATTTATATTTATATATTTATTATTTTATTATATTTAACTAATACTTATATATAAATAACTTATATATAATAACTTAAATATAAAATTAAATTTATATTTAATTAATATTTTATTATATTTTATTATAAATTTATATTTCATTATTTCAATATAATATTTAAATAATTATATTTTATCATTTAAATATAAATTTAAATAATTCATTATTTTTGTCGGTACTCATTATTTAAAAAAAAGAAAAAATATGCCGGTTGCGAATGTGTTAATTTTTATTCTTATGTACAATCTCATGGTGAGAAATAAATCGAATTTTCCTAACTTTAACTACTACATCTTTTCTTTTGTTGCACAACTACTACTCGTTTCTATTTTATCTCTGCCATTTTATTTTTATTTCGATAACTTGAATGATTTTTATTCGTTTGATTAATTTTATTGAACTTGTTCATTTTTACCATGTGTGTGTTTATTATTTTATTAATTCTTCAAAAACATATGTTGAGTTTTTTTTTTTTTTTAATTAAATTATCAACCCTTGCTAAACAACGTTTTTCATTTCGAAATATTCATTCGTATTCTATTTCAATTATTCGTATTACACACTTAATCGTAAATGGTTTTTATATTCAATACTTCAACCCCTTCATGAACCCTTTTTTTTATTCTCTTTCAAACCCCTATTGTTTTGTATCTGTTTCTCTTTATTTTTCGTTTGATATTTATTTCATACCACTTGATTTTCTTTTTTTTTTTAATTTACATAGAAATCGTTTCACATTCTAATTAATCTAAATTAATTTTTTTCTCCTTGTATTTTATCTTTTATTTTTTATCTTTTATCTTTTATCTAATGAATTACAACAAATGAAATATCATACGAGACAAAAAATGTATTAAACATAACATGTTTTATTTTTTTCTAACTACGATATACGATCGATGATTATAAATATTAAATGTTCACAAAATGTTAGGTTAGCTTTTGAAAAAAAAAATGTGTTAAACTTTAACAGTTAACAAAATGAATTTTCCATTTTTTCTAACTACGATATACGATCGATTATTGTAAATATTATAATATGTTGAAAATGTTAGGTTAGATTTTGAACGGTCAACGGTTGTTACGGTCCTGCTTTTCGAGAAGCTGTTCTCGCTGTTCGCTGTCGTCCGACCGATAATTCGAGTTGCCGTAAACTCGACGTATGTTCGCGACGTGGTGCAAAAGTTAGATATATTCATAACAAAAAGATAGAACGATAAAGAGAGAGAGAGAGGACAAAAGGGCAGGTAGAAAAAAAAGATCAACTCGTTTCACAGGTCCCAGATCTAAATGGAAGATAACTTCATAACTTCTTCTTCTTCTTCATCTTTTCTTTCCTTTTTTCTATTCAATCTCTCTCTCCCTCTCTCTCTCTCTCTTTCTCTCTCTTTCTCTCTTTTGTCGACATTCCTTCAAACGAAAGATAAAATCTAAATCATTCGTCTCTATTTTATCTTTTCCAAATTCTTATTATTCAATATCAATTCTGAATAAATGTACGTAATTGTACACCCCCTTATTTTATTCGAACATAATCAATAATAATAATAATAATAATAATAATAATAATAATAATAATAATAATAATTGTAATAACAATCTTATAAAAGTAATTTTATTTTCATTGTATATTTGAAATCTCAACGGTATTCGCGGCCATGTTTGTTTTTCAAACGATTGGACCAATGTCCAGTCGCGTTTATTTCTTCAGAATTTTTATTATTCTACCATTTTCGTAGATTTATTAAAATTTTTATTCTACCATCAATTAAAATAAATTAAATGAAATGTGATTTTATATGACAGATAATAAATGAAATTATTTAATTTAATTCGATGTTTGAATTATTGACAGTTGTTGTATTTGAAGTCAGCTTATAAATTCAATACGATAAAATCCCGCGTAAAATTTTTTGCCTAACCTATAAATATATTGTTTTTTTTTTATTTTTTTTTTTCAACAAAAATTCTTTCCATTCCACGAAAAAGTTTATCGCGTGAACGAGAGGAGTATAGGGAGTTGGTAATTTCTAACGGAAGTTAAGTTTTTACGGTCGCAATCTGCGCGAACAGATATAACCTCTTGCGTATCGCATAAAAACGAAGCTTCATGACGTCATTTAACAACGCCAACGGTGACATTATCGTCGTAATACTTGCATCCACGAGTTTCGTTCAGTCTCGAGATGGCGTACTGTCTTTTGAATCTTATTCGCTAATTTTTCAATGATATCACACTTAGTTATTTGCAATTTATTCAAATGTTTTCAAAAACAGATAAATTCTGAACAAGTGGAACATTATTTCAAGTTAATTCAACCATGATCTAATTGATTATTCGAAAAAAGTGTAAAAGAAGTAAAAAGAAGGATTATTTTCGAATAAAAGTAGGCAAAAGTTAGGCTTGTATTGGTGTCAGTCACCTTGGGTGGACCCTTTATTCGATTACTATCACGTTCCTCGTCTCAAACCGTGCACCCTTAGCGACCCTTCTTTCTCTTTCCCCTTTCGGTCGGTATCCAACTGCCTTTCTATCTAGCAAATCGAACGAGTCCCATCAATTTCACGTAAGTGCAGTAGCTTCGAGAGAACGAAAGATAGAATAAGCTCAACCTTTACGGGATTTCATCATAAACCTATCCCCTTTTCTCAAGTTCTCCTTATCACAACCTCTTTGCTAATCGTCATTAGCTGCGATACCCTTTTCCCTTGATAATAATAGTCGTTGTTAAAAAGTTTTAATATTCGTCTAAGTTTCAAGGTCACTTTGGAAATACGATTAAATATAATTTGATTGAACAACAATCATTGTATTACTAACAACGCGAATCAAAGAAAAATAATAAATGGGGTTTCGTCAAGAATTGACAAAATAATTTGTTGAAATAAAAAGTAAAAAAAACATTGAAAATAAATGAACTACGGTATCATGGACGACACGTTTTGCAATTGACAAAGACCACTAACTTTCCCCCTATTGCGTTTTATTCCCGAGGAAAAAGGTTTTGCTTCGAAATAAGAACCAATGGCACATCGCGTGATTCGTCCCCATCATCTTCGATGTGTACATAATTTCTCTTGGTTGGTCCCTAATCGAGCTTGGTCGACCCTCTTCATGCGTCCTCGTCGTCGTAGTCGTCATCATCATCATCGTCCTTTTCTGATCGCGAATCAGGTGCGTCACGAATAACCGCGTGCCCGCGGGACATTGATTTTGGGATCCTACTCTTTATATATATATATATATATATATATGGGGGGTAGGATATATGAGGGATACATGCAGATACTATATATGAGAATACATAAAACCCCCATATAAAAATATTAGGTGTCTTGAGAAAGTTTTGGCCAATTTTCTAACAGTAACTCTTAACCCATAAGATTTTTCATATTTCTATAAATAAACATATACATCAAAATTTATCAATTTATACATTGGCAAAGAAGATTCCTTCAGACAGAGATTGGGGTTAAGAATACGCACACAGTATCTTAAATATACCATTAATATACCATTATATAAATAATATACCATATAAATAATATACCATTAACAAATAGATCAAATCCTAATCGTAAGAAATACCAAACAACATAAACACCCTAAATATAATAATAAATTATTGTAAAGTATAATAAAACTATACATCAACGTTTACAATTCAACCCCAATATCAATAATCGCAAATAGGTGGATCTATTTTTTTCGCATATTCAAGAATACAAAGATAACGTAAAACGTAACAAAAGCCAAGAACATGAAACAGAACAGAACAGAAAAGGGCATATAGGATGTCATGGCATGACAGGTTAGGGCAAGATCTAACGAAATCCTTTTTCAACGGCAATTTCTACGAGGGTTTGGACGTATCTCAGGGTTCGACACATTCGACAGTTTCTATCGTTCGCTAAGATAGAACGTAGAACCTAGCTGGTGCTGGTTCTAGGAGAAGTAGGGTCATCGAGGTAGAAGAAGGTCGAAGGTGATGCTAGCTTTGATGGTGGTCGTAGTAGTAGAAGATAGTAGAAGATAGTGTAATAGTAGTAGTGGTAGAAACAGGGCCGCGATATAGCAGTGGTGGTAGTGCCATAGCCGCGCCAATGTCGAGGAGCGGGTGGACGAAGGATGGACCGAGGGGGAAGGGTGGCATTGGGTGGAAAAGGGGAGGACACTTTGGAGGAAGAGGTAGAGGACGAAGAGGTGGTGGTGGTGGTGGTGGTGGGTGGATGGGTGAGGTTGAGTTGGGAGCGAGGACGCGACCGAGTGAAGGGTGGCAAAGAGGGTGGCAAGTGAGAGAGTGAGAGAGAAGAGAGAATGGCGAAGAGGCCGGGAATAGGAGGAGGAGGAGGAAGAGAAGGAGGTGAAGTGGAGTGAAGAGAGGGTACCTAGCTGGAAACGCGACGGTTCGCCGGCACACTAAGTATAGGCGTCCTCGCGACGCCGGCCGTCAATATACCACCCCTAACTAACCCCTGGGGGGTCTGTGGGTGTTGCTACCAGAGTGTATGAGAGAGGAATAGAGATGGGGATACTAGCTTGAGATCTGAGCGAAAAGGAGGAAGACGGTTAGATATATATATAGGGTGGGTTGGTAGAGAGCGAGTATACGAGGGTAGGGTGGGTGCTTTTGCGCGAGGGTTGGTCGTCGCCGTCGTCAGCGTCGCCGTCGTCGTTGTCGTCGTCGTCGTCGTCGTCGTCGACATTCTCTTGGTGTGTGAGAGAGAAACAGAGGTAGGTAGGTAGGTATGTAGGTAGGTATGTAGGTAGGTATGTATAGGTAGGTATAGGTAGATATAGATAGGTAGGTAGGTAGGTAGGTAGGTAGGTGGGCACCAGCCAACCATCTATACCATACTATAGCGAACGACGCTATCCTACCCTGGCGTAGCTTAGTTTAGCTTAGGGCCCTGGGAGGCCAAGGGAGAGGAACCTCGCGAGAGAAAGAGAAGAACATGAGCGAAGCTTGAAACGAACAGAGATAGAGATAGAGAGAGAGAGAAGAGAAGAGAACGATGGAGGATGCTACGAAGAGCATACGGAAGAGAGAGAGAGAGAAGTGTAGAGATACCGAGGGAGAGATCTGTTGGAAGAAGAGAAGAGATAGGATGAGAGTGTGAGAGAGATAGGACTAGTATAGGGTCGGTGGTAGGACATTGCGGATATATTCGCCTCTATCCGACGAAGCAGCAGCAGCACTACCAGCTTCAGCAGCAACCTCCTCGCGTACCATCCTCCTCCAACCAAACGACCAACCGACCGACCAAACGACCGACCGACGGACGGACGGATGGAACGACGGACCGAACGACCGAGTGAACATCCTCTCCCTCTCTCTCTCTCTCTCTCTCTCTCTCTCTGACGTTTCTCTCTCCTGACCATCCTGCGACGTAATCAGCGAGAGAACCACCACCCCAACCCAACCCAACAACCTCCGGGCCTCCTCTTCCTCATCCTCATCCTCATCCTCATCCTACTACTACTACTACTACTCTTCTCGCACAACCACCCCATTTCTCCTCCTCCTCTTTACGCGCAACCACCCCTCCTCGGCATCCCTTACCGTTGCTGCCGTGGCATGCATCTATCCGGACGTCTATCTACCTATCTCGATGCACTGGGTGTCCGTCCGAAAAGCTTCCACGTTTCCTACTTTTCTCTTAAACATATATACATCACTATTGCACACCCCTTTACTAACACCACTACCCTACCACCTAACTTTATTCCGATTATCAACATGTATTGTGTATAATAATTATTGTAATATTAGTAGAATGCATTAGAGTATTAAAAAAATTGTTAATTAATCGATAGGAATATGTATTGATGTTTAAAAGCACTAATATTTTTTAGGAGTACCGTCCTCTTTGAAATTCACTTTCAGACTGGCACAAAGTCCTCTATCAAAATTCTTTTATTCAATGCTGTTTATATGACATTTCGAATGTTACGCATGTGTGTAATGGTAATATAATAGTTCTAATAAAATGAATTTAAGATTAAAACGTTCTAATTTTGACTTTTTAAAATCATTTTTATGCAATTATTTTATGTCTTCTGTTCAGTGATGACTATGAGGGTTCAATTGTCCTGTAATGAACAGTAAAATGCATTAGTGCAATAAAATAATTATTTATTAATCAATGCAAGAGTATATTGTTCTTTAAAAACACCAAGTATATGATCGGAATACTGTCCTGTTCGAAATTCACCTTCAGACTGACACGTTGTCAACTATGACATTACTTTTATGAATGTTGTCCCACCCCATCACCCCATTTTCCTTCTGATCCTATATTTGGTGTTTTCAGGTAACAATACACATTTATTTTGATTAATTAACAATTATTATAATGCATTTATGCTTTTTACTTGTATTACAGGTTAATTTTATTTGATTGGTTCTATCAACAACCCTTAAATATTCCTAAACAACCAACCCCCAATAAAAACAAAGGATAAACAGATTATCTTTTAGGTGTTACAGTTAATCTTTGTAGGAGTCTATCGATCATTTTTATTTCTTGCAACCAAACAAACTTTTTTTAAACAATATAATAATTGTTTTAAAAATAACAAATAGAAACAACAAATATTTGATTTTATTTAATTATGTAATAACAATCACTTAACGTATTTTAACTTATCACCCCAATAAAAGAATCAAAGATGCTAATCTTCGTTTTAGGGGGAAGAATAGGTTGAACGTTTAGGGGTGGTGGTTTACTTTTCTTTTAAAGAGTCACGATTATTCGTCGGACAGTTTTATAAACTCGGACTTACCTTCGAAAGATCCTTCACCCTATTTAACGGCAGTTTCGTAAAAGCGTTTAAACTTTCCTTCTCTCCGAGTAAGAGTATGAGAGAAAGAGGAAGGAATGAAGGAAGGAAGGAAGGAAGGAAAGAAGGAACTTAGCCTGTAAACGAACACTGGGTCATTAAGTATCCATCTTCGGTCGTTCAGTACTTTCTTTCTTTCCTTCTGAATGACGAAGTTAAAAAAGTTAGTTGAATAAAAAGAGATTTAAACCAACAGCGAAAATTCTTTAAATGGAAAAATAAAGAAATGCAATCCTAAGAACCAACCCCCTCAACCCCACCCTCTCTTCTCTTAAAAACATCGATTGATTTATCGATCGGAACAAAATAAAATGAAAAAAAAAAAAATAGGATGAGAAAAAAACGAATATTAAAGTAAAGTAAAGTAAAGTAAGGTTAAGTAAAGGTAAGGAAAGGAAAATAACGGGTTGGATATGGGTCGTATCTACAAGCAACCATAGAACGTAAATTCGCGGAAGAACTCGTAAAGACTCGTAGAGACGGCCGTCGCGTAATCGGGTAATGAGCCTGAGATACGAGTCCGAGTTTCCTTTTTTATATTTTCTCGTTGTTGTTGTTGCTGTAGTAAAATTACAAAACTAGTTTAAGTAATAATATTCCTTATGTAAAAATGAAAAAAAAGCAAAATTAGAAAAGAAAGAGAACAAGAATGACCAACACCATTCCAGTTCAATACGCGTACTTAAAGAAGTAACCTCAATTGGGTTCATTTTTAGACAGAGAAACGTTGGAATTGGTATAACCCTTATACGAATGTGAATATTATTTCGATATAGATGTTAATAGGTTAGGAGGTCTTTAGAGAATGCGAACTAAATCACGATTTCGATAAGGGTTTATATATTCCTCCCTCATTTCTCTCTTACTCTTCTACCACAACATATCACCATTAAATTCTCTTACCATTTACTCTTAACTGTTCTCTTTCCATTCCGTTCCTTCCGTTTGGTTCTGTTCGGTTTCATTTTATTTTAACATAGTATAGTAAGTGCATATCGTTTTCATCCCCACTCCTCTTTTTTAGCATCGTATTCCTCTCATTGAAAAGCATCTATGACAATTTCAACTACCTTGACGCAACCCTAACCTATCCACGTATACTTGTACTTACGTACTTACCCTATGAATACTTTGAATAATGATTCTAGCTACCTAAGTATTACATACTTATAAGTATATATATCTTACCTAGTACGAGTATGCTAACATTTAAGTAAGTATAGTTACTTTATAGCACTATTGTAGAGAACACGTGTAACTCTGGATAGAATACACCAAGAAGATACCCTACAACTTCATATATATATATATATATATATATATATATATATATATATATATATATATAAATAGATAGATAGATAGATAGAATATATATCTCAATGGGGATTTTCAATGGGTCCAAATATTTCCATCAAAAAAGAAGTTTTACATTGAACACCCATGTATAAAATTCAACAGAAATTAATGTTTCCTATTTGTTGTATTATACATTAACTAACTATATCTAATTTTTATCTTTCAAGATAATTATCTTAATTGCAAAACAAATGATCAAACCCCAATAAAGGGTCGTTCAAATATTATAACAAATTCCTGTAAATTTGTATTTTTGATCAGACATTTTGAACGACCCAAAACACTTGTGTTTTGTTGTTTAAAAAAAATGAATAAACGTATGGGTCTAAAATCTTTCTTCTCGTATAGAATTTAGCTGACGAAAGTGAGCGTAGTACTACCCATCCATTCTTATAAAGTTTAAAACTAAACTCGTGCTGTATTCGCTTTCTCCCCTTTTGTTCTTCTCTTTCTCTTTCTCTTTCTCTTTCTCTTTCTCTTTCTCTTTCTCTCTCTCTCTCTCTCTCTCTCTCTCTCTCTCTCTCTCTCTCTCTCTCTCTCTTACTCATCTCGTTCTGCGCAATCAAAGGTATAATCCGTACAATTGCCGGCAAAGTTTCAAACTCGGTCTTTCCCTCGTTACAAATGAAAAGTACACGCAAACGATTATGACGCGTATACAGGAGGGTGGTAAAACACAACACAACACAACTATCAAGAACAAGAAACAATAATAACAACAATATTAAAGCAGATAAATTGAAATCTTTTCTCATATTTTTTCCCCGTTTAAAAACAACATTCATATAAATCATCCCCCATTTAAAATGTATTAATAATTAAATCAATAAATACTACTGCCCCAATCAATAGAACAATCAATCAAAATATATATATATATATATATATATATATATATATATATATATATATATATATATATGTTTTATCATCAATTGTCAAAAATGAGTTTAACATCAGAACGATCATCCAAAAAATAAATGTAGTAAACAACCCCTAAAGACATGTTATTTGTTTAATAATCACGCAATCAACAATGATAACGAATAAAAAATAGAATGGCGGTGTAAAGGGTAGGGGGAAGAGAAAGAAAGGGAAGGAAGGGTGAGTGGTGGTGGTGATTAAAGCATAGTTTAGGAAACACCGCGTAGATATAAGGGTAAGAGTAAGAGTGCGCGAGTGTGCATATTCTGGAACGTAGGTGTCTTTCATAGGTGTATCAGAGCGTTGACGGTATGTAAGCTGGCGTAGGTGTAAACCCTGATAGTGGTAGGTATAGTAGATAGAAAGAGAAAGATAGACAGAGAGAGAGAGAGATGGAGAGAAACGTTAGGGCGATTCTGGAGGTCTGCTGAAGCTTGGGCTACATATACTTGTAGGTAGGTACGTAGGTAGGCATATATATATATATATATATATGTATATATGTATATATATAGGTAGGAAGGTATTAGATAGGGAGGAAGGTAGGTAGATAGGTAAAGGATAGGTAGGTGAAACGTGTATTAGTGTTAGTGTTAGTGTTAGTGGTATTTGCAATAGTGCTGTGTTGGTGTTCGCCTAACTCAGGAATACGAGGGGCTAACATCTAGGCGAAGTACATACATAGGTAGGTAGGTAGGTAGGAGGGACTAGGTACTATCTAGTATCTAGTAATACCGGGTACTAGGTACGTACGCGCCGCGGACGCCAAATAGCGGTTCGCATATTCAGAGATAGCGACGTCGCTCGCTAGCTCGGCGCGCGATCGCCCCTGATTTAGGTTTCTCTCTCTCACTCACTCTCATCCCTCTCACTGTCTCTCTTGCTAACTCTAGCAGCTAGCTAGTTCTCTGCCTTTGCTTCAACCTCTACCTACTACTATATACCTCTACACCCGTTCCTCTATCTCTTGGTTCTATCCACTAGGTACCTATACAGCAACCACCCCCTTTAACCACCCCCCTTCCCAACCAACCAACCTCGTTCCTGCTGCTCCATCTTCCCGTTTCTCCACCCCATCTCATCCCACTCCTTCCTTCTTCTTCTTCTACTACATCCTCTCTAACACATATGTATGTACATATGTATGTATGTGCAGGACACACTCATGCTATACTTATTTGTGTGTATTTCAGTTGAGTTAGGGGGAAGTAAGCACGTATATACGCGGGAAATGACGTACACTTAGCCAAGACTAACACGCTTTGCCTTCTTCGATGTCCTTCGTCGTCGTCGTCGTCGTAGTCGTCTCCTCCTTGTCGTCCTTCTCCTTCAACCGTCCTCTTTTAGTCCTAGTCCGTCGTCAACGGATAACGTCTTCAATACGACGACTACGTTGACATCGAAACCTTCCCAAAAAACGGTTCTTTTGTGATACTTTACTTTAACTTACTCGATGCTTTTTTTGATTGTTATTACCAACGTTTGAATTTAATCAATTATCCTTCATACATTTTATTTTATGTTATTTTATTTTTCTATTCCTTAAGTATGAAGCTTAAATTATGGGAAAGGGAGGTTGTTTTTCGTTTCTATGACAAAAGAAATAAAGTTAGCATAAAAAAAGAGTTAGGTTAGGTATTGTTAACTAGGAATGAACACACTGAAGGGGTTGAGAGGTAGGGAATTGTTTAGGAAATGGAAATTTGATTTGATTTTTCTGTTCTTAAATGTATGAACCTAAAGTTATAGGAAAGGGAGGTTGTTTTTTGTTTCTATGACAAAAGAAATAAAGTTAGAATAAAGAAAAAGTTAGGTTAGGTATTGTTAACTAGGAATAAACATATTGAAGGGGTTGGGAGGTAGGGGATTGTTTAGGAAATATTTTGGAAATCCTCTAGTTTCAATGATATGGTACTTGAAATATTTATCCAATGTCGCTAAAGGTCAAGGAAACTCTTCCTGACCCTCCAACTACTCTCTGAACATTGCTACTAACTGTGATATCCAACTACAACGACGTTGGTGATGGTAGTGGTGATGATGGGTGGGTGGGTTTTGCTCGGAAATGGTAATGAAAAATGAATAATCAAAATTGGATCGAAGATAACCTACCAACGGTATGGTTAATTTCGTTATGATCAAAATATATATGCAAAACGATTAATGGAAATACGAATCTTATAAAATGATACGATTTGTGACGGAAATATTGAATGCACGTGTAAAAAATAAAATTGGAGATTAATTTAAAAAGTTAGGTTATAAAGTTAAGTGTTATACACACCTGTATATCATATTTGAATTTTTATCTAACAATTGTTTGAACTATTATAAAAAAAAAAGTATATAAAACAAACAAACGCAGTTAACAAACGTGTTAGATCAAAAATTCAATCTTAAAGAGGTTTAACAATGTGAACTGAGTAATTAATAATAACAATTTCTCAAACCAAAACGAAAGAATACAAATTGCCTTATAAACACGTTGACTGTCACAGTGATTCCCATTTCACCTGTATTTAATAAATTCATATCTTAAAAATGTAAAAGAAATTATAAAAGAAAAAAAAATCTCATAAAACTAACCTATAAATCGATTAAAAAAAAATCGACAAAATAATATTAATTGATGAAATGAGAAACACTGTTGAGTTTAACTTTTTAGATTCAAAATAATAAATAGATAAATGAATAATAACAACGATATTCTTAAATTGTTCATATATATATATACTATCATTTAAATAAAATTGAAAAATTACAAATAATCTTACAAACGTGTTAACTATCAACAGTGATCCCCAAATAAACCAATATTACAAACATTCTTTCAATTATAATCTTCTAGTTGCTAATATTTAAAAAAAAAACAAAGAAAAAAAGTCTAACATAACAATAAACATTAAATTAAACAAAACAAAAACTAATAAAAAGATAATTCCTATTTGATGAATATTACATTTAACATAATTAATAATTCTAACCTAAAAAATATATTATCGATAAAACATATAACATACAAATAAACTAAAATATATTACACAAATAAAATAATAAATAATAAAATAAAAGAAAACAATAAAAAAGAAAACTTGTGAAAAATAATAAGAATATAGAAATAATTGAAGAAGAGAATGAGAACCACTGAACACAGCTGCCGCGCGACGCGGCGGTATCTCTCCGCGTAGTCTGCTACCTCACACCCTCATCATCTTGCGCGAACCCAGCTTCAGCAACGGCAACGGGCAATGGCAGCGGCAGCGGCAGCGTCAGCAACGGCGGCAGAGGCAGCAGCAACGGCTAGAGCAACGGCAATAGCAACGGCAACCAGCACGTGGGTGCCGCTGGTCGAAGGGGTCGCGCGCGTGGAATGAGGGTGACGCAAGGAGAAAGCGGAGGCGGTAGTGGGATGGGGTGAGGTTGGGTTGGGTAGGGTGGTGGGAGTTGGGTGGCAGAATAGGGGGAGCAGGAGGTGGGGAAGGAGGGCGTGGGGTGGTAGAAGCGCGACGGTGGAGGCGCGAGGCGGTCGACCGATCGCGAACGCGAGGGACTCCGAAGGGCTCCGAAGGACTCGAAAGGGCTCGGAAGAACCTTCCCACCATCACCAACCAACCACCACTATCACCTACATCAGCATCACCACTACTACCATCACAATCACCACCCACTGACCATTGCCCTCCACCCTAAACGCAAACCCACTACTACTACCCTTCTCTCTCCTCCCCAGTCTTCTTCTTCTTCTTACTGAACTTACCCTCTCGGACTTACGTCGAGAGAGGATGGAAAATTTTCTTTCTTTTTCATCGAACAAAAAAGAAAAAAAAGAAGAAGAAGAAAAAGAAGAAGAAAAAAAGGACAACATCGTCCCCTTACCCCGCTAACTAAGACTTTGTCTTGTCGCTTAAATTTTATATCTTGGTCATCTTTTAATCTATTATCTTTCTCAACTGTTGCTGCTGCTAATTATCATCTCAGTTTTTTTTTTATGAATAATCTTCTTTTTATACTTTTGTTTTTATTACGTTGGATATTGTGTAAGAATAAAATTAAAAAGAAGAAAAAAAAAGAATTTCTATAAGATTTAAGTAGGAGAGTCCTCTTTAACAAGAATTCGGAACTAAAGCTAAATTTAGATTTCAATGTGTTTGACCTTTTTTTTCAAATACCTCGGAGAAAGTCGAGAAATTCTTTCGAAGCGCAACCGGTACTATATATTCCAAGCGCATAGATCATAATACAATAGCGTAGGTCAGGAAACAGGGAAGATACGCATCCCACTTGCCATGTGCTCGACGACGCATTTCGCTTCGAGTTACTCACCCCTCTCTACCCCACCTCGTTCATTCTACTATAACTCTCCTCTTCCTATCCCTGTTCAATGATCACTCGCTCACTCGCTCTCACTCCTTCTGTTTGCCCCATATATTTATTCTTTGATATTATTATTATTACTTCTGTATTTTCACTAACTGTTCTTCTTATCGACAGTGAAAATTCATTTCTCTTCTCCAATTATTTCCTTGTCGATAATGTAGCTACATCGCACAAATAAAATATTATTATCGACAGAGACATAACCTACAAAAGAAAAATATTTTTATTATCGACAGATAAATTACCGACAGTGCTAAAGTATTTTTTGTTATCAACAGAAACATAACCGACAGTGATTTACTTTCAACGTTTCTCGGTAATGCAGTTACCACGCATTTATTATTATTCGTCGATAATTTAGGTATATCGTACAAATAAAATATTATTATTGACAAAGATATAACCTATTTTTTTTTTTCCTTGAGGTTTGTTTACCCGGGCGCTCAGTCTCTAGACCATTGTACCCGGGCCCCTTGCGGGAAAAAACCTATGACCATAGCGGTCCCGCGGGCAGCCCCGACTCCCTTGCAAAGCGCAGGAGTCTGGCTGCCCCTGAGCCCACTAGGTCGAAGTTGTTGTCGGTGGTCCCAAGGACATTATTTCTGACGTCCGCGAGCCCAACGCATTGAGTTATGAAATGGAGGGGGTATCCTCTCCTTTGCCACACCTGCCGCAGACCGAGTCTTGTGCAAGGCCCTGTCGCGTAAGGTGCTTTCTAAGGTGCCAGTGCCCGGTGACCAATCCTACCACCAGCCTCAATTGGGCTCGGTCCAAAGGTTGATCAGCTCGGTACCTAGCTCCTCCGAAGGCCCTGAAAACAGAGCCTTCGTGTGCCTCATGCCAGAGCCTTGCACCCAGAGATCCCTGAAGCGGTCCGTAGCCCACTTCTTAGACCTCCACCGCTTAAGCCCCTCTGACACGCTGATGTGGCATTGGCTTGCCAGATCGTGCCGTGAAGCTCCAAGTCTGGCAAGCTCGTGCGCCCTTTCGTTGCCCTGAACGCCACTATGACCCGGCATCCAGAGCAACCTTACTCTGTTGTCACTGCCTAGCCGTGTCAACAAGTCTACACAGTCCTTCACCAGCCCTGACTTGACCACGGTGCTGTGTACAAGTCTGAGCGCAGTGTGGCTGTCACTACAAATGTAGATATGTTTGCCATAGTACCCCCTTTCGAGGATACTGTGGGCGCCGGTCCAAATGGCAAACAGTTCCGTCTGAAGAACAGAGGCGGTACCGGTTAGGGTGTAGGACAATTCGGTCCTAGGCCCTCCAGACCAGACACCTGCTCCCGCGTTGGAACCCGCTTTAGTCCCATCTGTATACCAGACGGGCCCTGCGGGTGCCAATAAATGATTTGGATCCTCTGCCCATGACTGTCTATCTGGGAAGAGGACCTCGTAGTTGTACTGGAAATGGTACTCCTTTGGGCACCAGTCACCCCCAAGACGGTTGACTTCCTCGAAGTCTTCCGTTCTTGACAGGATCGATGCGTGCCCGTAGGAGGCCCGTCTCCAGCTCCCACTGACTAGCAGCCTAAAGGCTGCGCTTCTGGCTCTTTCCTCCGCCGCAATGCGCGGAGGTAAGATGTTGAGCAGAGCCCCTAGAGCTAGGGTCGGGGTAGTGCGCATCGCGCCCGTAATTCCCAGCCCTGTTAGCCTATAGACCCTGTCTAACGCTTTCCTGTTTTGAGCCCGCTCGACGCCGGGCCACCAAACTAGGGAGGCGTACGTCAGTTGAGGGACCAGTATGGCGGTGTAAATCCACCTAACCATACGTGGTTTTAACCCCCACGTCTTACCAAATATCTTCTTGCAGGCCCAGAAGGTATTAATAGCCTTCCTGGCCTGGTTGTCGATGTGGCATTTCCAACTGAGCTTGCTATCGAGCGTCACCCCCAGGTAGCGAACTTCCTGGAAGAACGTCAGCCCAGTTCCAAATATTGAGGGAGGCCTTATATTGAAAAGCCTCTTCCTCGTAAAAAGCACCATCTCAGTCTTATTCGGGTTCACCCTCAAAGACATCGACGTGCACCAATCCTGAACGATGTCGAGCGCTCTTTGCATCTTGCTCGACATCGTGGCCGGGTGATTGCCGGTGACCGCTATGCAGATGTCATCGGCAAACCCAACCGTTTTAACCGCTAGCTCCCCGAGCCTGCTCAGGAGCCCATCGACAACCATGAACCACATCAGTGGGGAGGTGGGACACCCTGAGGGCACCCTCTGCCGACGCCTGATGTCCGTCCCGCTGAGACTAGCAGTGATGATACGTGAGCGGAGCATGAAGTCCATCCACTGGACGATAGTGCCGTCGATGTGGAAATCCCTCGCTGCTCCGCATATAGCTTCGAAGGAGGTGTTATCGAACGCCCCCTCGACGTCTAAGAAGACACATAACGTGGCTTCTTTCCTGTCGAGGGCACCTTCTATCTCGCGAACGAGGCCATGAAGAGCCGTCTCGACAGACTTACCTGCTTGGTAAGCGTGCTGTGATGGCTGCACCGGCATCCTCGCCAGCGCTTCATCCCTTATGAACCTATCAACGAGTCTTTCCAGCGTTTTCAGCAGGAAAGACGTCAAGCTGATAGGCCTAAAAGCCTTGGCTTGGTCATATCTGTCTTTTCCCGTTTTTGGGATAGACTATTTTGATCTCCCGCCATGGCTAGGTACGTATCTCAAGGCGAGACATGCTCTGAAGACACGGATCAGATGCTTGACTAGCCCATCCCCTCCATTCTGAAGAAGAGCGGGGAAGAGCCCGTCAGCCCCCGGGCTCTTGTACCCGTCGAACGAGTCCAGAGCCCAGCGAATCGATTGTCGTACGTTACCACTGCAGCAGCAGTGGTCCAGTCACCGGGTCTCGTGGCGCGGAGCTCCCCCTGAGTCAGGGGGTTGTGCTCGACCTGGCTGGATCCCGGGAAGTGTACCTCCAATAGGTGGGCAAGGATGTCCTCTTGTTTCTCAAGCTGCTCCCCATTTGGGAGAGAGAGTCCACCGAGGCTTGGTTACAGGCCATTTGCGAGGACTCTGCGAAGTTTGGCCACTAGAGGAAGGGCCTCAACTTCAGAGCAGAATTTCCCCCAGGCCTTGCGTTTAAGATATAACCTATAGAATTAAAATATTTTTATTATCAGCAGAGACATTACCGACAGTAATGTACTTTCAGTATTCGTCGGTAATATAGTTTCCTTTGCAAAGATAAAGTATTATCATCAATAGAAACATTACCTACAATGCTAAACACGTTAGATGGCGTCACTTATCAATCCTCTCGTAATGGCGCTAATTTTGAAATTTAAATAAATGCTTTTTTCAAATATCTTACAATAGAATATAATTAATCAATAAATCTAGATTATAAATTTATTTACTAATATTATTTAAAAATAATATATTCTTTTTTCTTTTATTATTTTTCAGCCAACAACGTTACGCTCTCCAACCTGGCTGATTAATTTTCGTAGAGGTAACAGTTTTGAGTGTGCAACATTTTTAACAAGTCTTCTACTAGGACAAGGATACAATGCATTTGTTGTTTTTGGCTATGCATCTCGGGAACAAGTTCAATGCGACAGAACTAGAATTACCTATCCATATTTACCAGAAGAGGAACCAAAGATAATAGAAGAAGAACATGCTGTTAATTTAACATATAAACTCAAACCACCTGCAGACTTTAGAAGCAAATTTTTATTAAAATTGGATGCTAGAGAAAAATTAAAACTTGAAACTGAAATTAAAGAACAAGAAGAGAAACAAGCTAGAATTATAATGGTATATAATATTTTCTAATCAAATTTATATATTATAATATATATAAACTAATATTCATAATATTTTAGGAATTAGAAAAACCACAACCAGATAAATATCATGGACACAGAGTTCACGCTTGGGTTGTTGTTCTACCTGCTATTAATGATACAAAAGGAAAACAAATTAAGAATCCATTCTTTATCGAATCCTCAACCGGAGAAATGTATGACCTAAATGATCCTCAAACTGATCTTTTGTACCTTGGTGTGGAAAGTATTTGGAATGATGAAAATTATTGGATCAATATGCAAGATGATACAATTGGTTGCAACAAAATTAATTGGAATTTAACTTCTACCAAATTATGGGAACATCTACTTCCTGGTGAACCATGGACCATGCGTGGCATAGAAGATGAGTTAATGGAAGAAAATATTCAAATAGAACAAGAGAAACATTTGGATATGCCTGCTTCTTATGTTAATGAAATATTTATAAATAGTTTAGGTAATTCATTATGTTTTTGTCTTTTTCAATTGCTGTATAACAAAAATTACTTTGTTTGTAGATTATGAAAGACGATATCCACAAGGTCACAAAACAAAATTTTATAAAAAAGTAAAAGTTGATTTGTATTTACCCTACGTTCAATTGGATGGATTGATAGAAAAATTAACAATATACGATGATTACGAATATACAGTTCCAATTGAAATTTATGAAAAGTATGCTAACAGAAATGATCATTTAGTACGTTCACAAAGAAACTTAAATACTAATTATGTTACTGATTTTTATAAAAGAGGTCGAGCAGATGCATGCAAGGGTAATCTATAATAATTATAATTGTATATATTAATTTAATAATATTCTCTAATAATAAACAATTTATAGAACATCGTTATTATACGAACTACGAGAATTCATCGATGTACAATAAAAGAATGTTACATTTCTATGACTTTGTAAGATTAGATGGATTATTAGAAATTGATATACATCCTTTGCGTTTAATACAATATTATTCCGATCGTGATGATTTATTATATTACAGGTGAGAACTATTATATTATATTTTTAATATAATACATTATAATATTTGAGAATATTATTAAATTAATATTTTAATACAGGAATGTAGAATTCTCACCTGATGAAGGTAATCCTGTATTAGATGGAATACATTATCGTCACATTCAAGTAAGTTTTGATACCTAACAAGAAATATTTCTTGAAAAACTAATTATATATATTTATTTCAGAGAATAACTGAAAAATATCGTAGAAACAAACAATTACCAGCATCAAGAGATATCGCTGTAAAAGAATTCTTTTTAACAGAAAAAGAAATACATTTAAAGTTTCATTATGAAGATGATAGAATTACTAGAGGTATACGTGTTTATAAAAAACCAGAACCAGGAGAAAATCTAAACGTTCATACTGCTGTTATTCAAGAATACAATGTAATTATTCTTAAGATGTTATAACTTAACATTAATCTAAAAAAAAAATGAAATGTATTTACTTGTTATTTGATTACTTTTACAGCCAGATGCTATGGCAGTACCTGAACAAAATTTATATTTATTCAAAGAATTGGAAAGATTATTAAAAGAAGAAGATCAATGTGTGTCTAATGTCAGAAATGCAGAAACTGAAATAATATCGTTTATCAAAACACGAACAAATGAATATTTACATCCACAATTAATTATTTCATCATTTGATAAAAATCGAATTGAAGAAACAGGAAGATCTATAAAGGTGATTTTCACAAATAAATTATACTCATATATCAAAAATGTTAATCTAAATGAATTTGTAGGATACAATATCGATATCTCATAGTTTAGGAGATATTACAGAACCTGTCGATCATTTTGCACCATATTTGGCACAAATAGGAAATCCCAAACATATAAGCAAAGCACAAGCTTATTTATTACGAGAGGATTGTTTGAATGATTTTAAAGATTCCCAAGTGAATAAAGCTAATGTTATTTTACGTAAATCCGAGGAGCTTACAGAAGAGATGAAAAAATTGCAAGCATTGTTAACGCAGGTATAATACAAATATCGTATGATAAAGATTATATTACATTGTCGAAGTTATTATTAATAGATTGACATAGAAAATTGTATTTATATTTTTATATTATAGAACGAAGATTTAACACGGGAGGAAGAGGATGAACTTTTAGCAAAAACCAATGAAATTAATTTTAATCTACACTTGTTGGATATGAAGTTGGATCGTCATAAGAACTTAGTTCCTTTACGATACAAAATGTTGGTTGAATTTTTACAACAAGATGAACGTCTTCATCTTCTTAATGAGTAATAATAATGGTGTATCACTCGTTGCACATATTATATCTTTAAAATGAAATTTATTGGAACGACCAAGATCCCATTTGTCCGATACATCTACCTGAAATGATTGAATTGTTAATAACAAATGAAAAATTAATACGAAAATAAATGAATATACACACACCTTCGTCGTCGAACGTTGCCAATGTAAATTTGCTGAGTTTATTTGTAAAAGTACCAGTGTAAACAGTCGTAGAATGATCCGATTGACGTTCATTGTTTGTACCATCGTTGTGAGAACTGTGATTGCGATTTTCTTCAGCAAAACCAGAAATTAAAGTGTCCATCATTATTGCCTGAAACATATGTTATTATAAATTATCTACATAATATTTATTATTAATATTATTTCATGAAACTTACTTGTCTTGAGAATACTTGTAGAATTTTATAAACACGTGCACCATTTTCTCTAACAGGAAATTGTAAAAACAAACATGGTAAACAATCAGGGTTTCTTTCATCAGAAGGTTTAGCCATTTCCCAACTTAACTCTGAATACTTCAATCCTAATAGAAGACTCTGTTTAAAAAAAAAGAAATTAATTATTATCTCTCTGTCAACAATAAAACATGAATGAAACAATTGAAATGTTTTACTTTAACTCACACATTGCATATCATCAACGATATATACACCAGAAGTGTTAATGGCAATGAGAACTTGTAAATCACGATTGGTAATCCAAGATGCAAGTCCTCTAACTGGACGTTCAATTTGTCCTTGAAAGAATGCAGCACCATAACAAGGTAATCCCCAACAGAATTCAAGATACTTTCTAATAAGTTTTCGTGGATTTGTATTGGTCCCATAATGATTAGGTATTCCTTTATATTGTTCTAGAAGTCTAGCTTCTGGTGCTCCTTTACCACCAACCAAACTTAATCCAAATTCTAATCCTAATAGAAGACTTGGTGATGTGTAATGATGAGGTAAAAATCTTCCTCGGTGTCTTCTAAAAATGCCAATGTATGGGTTTGTGAATTATAAGGGCCTATTTCGATACGTGCTTGTAAAGCTCCTAAACTTGCATATCGTGCTTGACCTTCACATGGATATCTACCTATGACATAAAAACCAAGTTTAAATTTGATTATATATAATAATAAAATTCATACTTCATAACTTAAGTCAAATATGTTTACCTTGCAATACATTATGTCTTGCTTCGGCATACAACAATTCTAACACTTTAGCTTCCTTTATTTGTTCTTCATCATATCTAGAAAGAAATACATTCCTACGAAAGTATAATATGGGTTCCTCATCAGTTTCATCTCTCAATGCACCATACTTCTTGACTAAGCGGTTCCATCTTGCAGCTAACTCTATTGGCTTGTGATTTGGTCTTAATTGAATTTCTAACTGCGATGAACACAACCATAAAGCGAATACTGGTTGACCAATTAAAGGTGGTGCTCTTGCTAATCCTAATTCTGCTTCTGTTTGTACTATTGCTAATATTTGTTGTGCAGTTGAATTTTGTTCAACTTCCATCGTTATGAATACTCCACTCATCAGATAGACTGCGATACGCACTGTGGCTCTACCAGTGTTCATGTACTGTGCTTGGCTCATCATCATCGCTGTGTAAAAACATAATAATGAATGAGAACAATTAAAAATTTGATTAAAATTGTACATTGCAGTATTAACAGCGAAGTAAATGATTGTTCTTCTAAAACATCTTACGCAGTGTTAATAACATTATGAATACTCACACAGTGGTGCATGTCCATCATTTTTGTAATCATTTGGATAACGTTGTACCAATTGTCCTCTTCGCATTGAACAATCCTCTTGCGTGTCCATATTCTTCAATAATCTATTTTATCTTTATGCTGAGACAATTGTTTACTTCAAATGTTTACCATTTTTATATTCATAGATTGAATATACAGAGTTGATTATTAAATTTTACAACGAGTGACACACATTTTTATTTTTTTGTAAACATAGTTTAGATTGTTTACACTCATTTGAATCAATTAAACAATTGCAACTTTTTTAATAAACATTTATAATTCCTCTTATTAATGTTCTTTATCAATTATTACAATATTCATGACTGATAACATTGTAAATTGTAAGATTTGTTTAGATTTTTTTGTTAAATACATTTTGTATAATAGAAATTCATTGAATTTATTTAATTAATATAATTAATTATGGATGGAATGAATGAAATTGTTCGTTGATATTTGTAAGACACTGAATAAGTGTGCTTCAAAACAAGAATGCACTGCCATCTAAAGCATAGCTACAATTATTGATTATTCTTGTTGAGGAAGACATAGAATACTTTGAATAAACATTTCATACTTGATATAAAATATATTTTCTTTTTTCAGCATATTTTATGATACAAATCAATGTATTTATTTAATTTATTCATATTTTATATTATTTATTTCTTTTTTTTATTTTATTTTTTTATTTTTTTATGTGATAATTATCATTTATTAATGTTGACCCTGTACATAAGCATCATATTGTAATTTATACTACTTAATATGCTTAATCATATGCGAATGATTGACTCGTACTACTTAAGTAGTAAGAATCAGATATATATATATATATATATGCTCAGATATTGTTTTAAGTATATTTATTAATATAAATTAAGTGTTCACATATGATCAATTATTAGATAATATAAATCAAATTTACATATATAATTTTTAATCAAAATAAAACACCGATTAAAAATTTTATTTCTTTAATTTCTAAGAATAAATTATATTTAAATGTCCGATAAACTTTTAAGAATAATATAAATCTATAAAGTTAAATATATTATGTTTTATTATTAAGAAAGAAATTATTGAAATCAACAATATTTATAAATTTATTTCATTATTTCTATTTATATCAAATAAGTAATTTAAATACTACCCTTAAACTAAGTAAACTTTGACGTTTTTCTTCAAATACCAATAGAAATCGAGATTTTCGGGTGATTAATTTGAAATGACTCACCCGGTATAAATGTCTAAAATTGGTCAATCTCTTGACGCAAAATATTCGGAAATGTAACAGGAGCACATGATGATTCAGAAAGTAACTAAAGATAGTTCACATTATCAACGCTAGATGGCTACACAAATACACGTTGTAAACGCTAGATGGCAGATAGCAGTGCACGGTTTGATCGTATATGCATATTTAAATAATTTATTTCTCAATAATTAGAAATTGTTTATAAACTTTTATAATCTTATATTATTGTAAATAATCTATAAAATATGTTGAACATTTAAATGTTTATAATTTATACTTGAAAATTGAATAAAAAATGTTTCTATCATTGACGGATATAGGCTAATATGTCATGACGCTTTTTTTCAAAATAATATATTTCTAAGCAAATTTTATAAACTTTTATGATTTTAAACTATTTTTAAGAGTCTGTAGAATATTCTGAGCATCTAAATGTTTATAATTTATGTCTGAAAGTTATATAAATTAATCTTTTAATATGTGACTAATATTTATGAGGAGAGGCGTCTACTAAAAGCTTATAGGCTAATAACCAACCAATGAGCGCTTTAGTTTTAGGACCGCCCATCCTCCGCTCGAATACCTCCTATACCTCTTGTATCATCATGCTTGCCTGATACTTTTTCTCAATTTTAAGACGAGAGAAACCAATTTTAATACTCGCAAGAGCGCCACTGGGTGGCAAATTTCAGAATTATCATCAGATCTGAATTTCAACGGGAAATTGAAAAAAAGACAAAATTTTGATTCGAAAGTTGCGTTTAAAAAATAAAATTAAAAAAAAGAAGATATGAAGAAAATTATAAAAAGATTCTTAATAATAGTATAAATCCATATAAGTTAATAATAATAATTATTAATTTGTTGACTAATAAATTAATTACAATTATCAATTAATAATCTAATAATGTTTCATGTGTGATTATATAAAAATGAAAACAATGTGTCAGAAAGATCAAATAAAAGTGAATGATAATTAAATATATAAAACAAAATGTGTATTATAATCATACGTTATCTATTTAAATAATTGACAATAAAAATTATATAGATTATTCTTATTATTATTTACATATTATTTGAGTAATATAATTTTTTTCTTACTACGTAAGTTAACACAATTCTTTTTTATTTATTGTAAGATATGAACAAATAAATCATTTAACAAATAAATATCGATAAATATGTCTGTTCATTTTAAATAAGATACTTTTAAGGAATTTAAATGGATATAACATTTAATGGTAGAGAAAGACTGATTATGTCAGTATTAATAAAATATTTTATTTCAAGTAAATAATAATAAAGTATTTTCTTTCAAAAATGTTTATAAAGACGGTATTGTCATTAACATGTTCTCTGTGAAGCCAATTTTGACCAACTTGTCATATAGGCCATTTAATTTTCAGCACATTAAATGAATATGTCTGTGTGTTACACGTGGCAGGGAACATGTTAGTCATCGGTGAAAGTATTATGCTATTTCTTTCAGCACAATGAATATATGTTTGTAAAAGAAGAATAAATGTATTAATGTTATGATAAACTAATGAATAAATATACTTTTAGAGTAGAATAGTATTTGTTTCTTACTTTTACAATACTATCTTACTTTCTAAAAGCTTTCAATTCTGACCATTACTTGTCATCACTAACTAAATTCTTTTCGCATTACATTTAACAAATCTTTTCATCGAAGAAGATAGATGCAATTAATTTCAATATTGGTAATGCTAAAAAAAAGAAACTTTTATGAATTGATCCAATACTACAGTGGTATCTTCTTTTTTGATGAACAGTCATCTTGCATTGAAATCAACATAATGAAGTGTTATACTCCTGTAAATTATTAAAAGTAATAATGAATATTTGAATAGTATCACATTTTGAAAATAAAAAGATTGATCATCACTTACATTTAAAAATAAAGTTATACATAATTCCATTAGTCAAAGGAAGCTAAATAATAAACAGGAAATAAATATTATATATACTAATGTCTGTATCACTAAAAAATCATTATAGTGAAATATCTAAGAGGTTATAAAACACAGATAGCATGTATTAGTTTATACTTAAATATGATTAGAAAACAACAAAAATCTAACTTTTCTAACATAAGAGATTTTCACAAACACATATATAACCCTATTTATTATATCTATCCATTATCATTCATAGTTTAAAATAAAAAATAAAGACTACTACAAAAAAAATGCATGTAAATAATAAAATTTGAAAAGAATGATAGGTTAGCGGCATATTTTTTAATAAGCTTGCTTACGAATTTCCTGCTGCATTCGAAGTGCATTGGCCGACATATTTGAACGAGCAAATTCGACCAATGAGAACGTTTGAAATATCATCGGCCTTCACGTCGGATCTCACGGATATCTGCATTTTTATTTAGGTTATAATTCGAACGTATTATTATATTGGGATATCATCTTAACCATCAGTCACATTTACGTCATTTTAATAATATTATTAACGTATTATTTAAAGTATAAATAAATAAATATTATTAGGCTTGGCCGGATTTATTGTGAATCGAAGAGATACAACCAACTTCAGAGGCGTGTCATGTTTGCAAGTAACGCGGCGTTATTGTTCGTTGTATTCTTGAAGGATTAATAGGTCTAAGTTTTATATATAAAAAATGCTTGCGTTAGGCCCAAAAAAGGATGGAGGACCGAATGCCAAATTTTTTGAATCTCCGGAAATCCTCGCACAACTTGATGGTGTTAAACAATGGCTTTTAAAAAATTGCAAAAAGGTATAGTATCATCTCGACTTACCAATACACGGCGTCGATAAATTTCATTAACAAATATCCAATTTTATACGTTTTATAATACTTATTTTGTTGTATTATTATTTCTTTAATTATTTATCATTAAATTTATGTATATATATATACATATATTTCAATATTTTATCATTTGTTCTTATGTATCAAATTTTCAATCCACAAACACTAATATTGATAGTGGTCCTTTAATTCTTTTCAATGTCCACGTGCACACAATTTAACCCACATAGCATAGAATTTGATATAAGAAAGTAATTAGTTGCTGTGATTCATATATCATACCTTACACTTTGTCATATAACGCGTTGTTTAATATTGTGTCAAAGTACTTGATTGAGTGCAATGATGCACTGCGAATGCAATTACTTTGTTATAAAGTTTTTAATGATTGATCTCATACAGTTATATTTATTAATATTTCTTGCAGTATGTACAAACAGATCCTCTTACAAATAAAAGTTTAGCAACATTAGTCGTACAATTGCTGCAGTTCCAAGAGGATAATTTAGGAAAAAATGTAACCAAACCACCCATGACAAGGGTACCGGTATGTATATTTATATATAAATTTATATATATTATTTACCATTATACAAATTACATATGTATTTATATATATATGTATATATACATGCAGAATGACCTGTAACTATTGGTACAAGCGAACAGGAAATGATTATACATGAAAAATTAAGTCAAAAATATTGAATTCGATTTGTTTATATAAGACACTGTTTTAAAGAAAAATTTGTTGAGTACGGATGCACCATGGTTACAGAACATCCTGTATATGCATTCCTTGTTAAAAAGATAGCATACAGGGAGTGTATACATAAAAATATATGTATATGTATATATATATATGTATGTATGCATTTATACATTGTACAGACAAGGTAATAATTATTTTCTCTAGATGAAATGTTTCTTAGACTTTAAACCTGGAGGTGGTTTGTGTCATATACTTTCTACCGCTTATCGATTTAAGCAAGAACAAGGATGGCGTAGGTTTGACTTTCCAGTTGGAAAGGTATTTTTTTTACAATTTATTTAACGTCAATAATATATTATATCTGATAACACAACGTAACACATTCCTTTTAATTATTTTTAATATAGTCAGGCTCTCGTATGGATCGTATAGTAGAAATGTTAATGGCAGCAGAGCGTGCTTTAACTCAAAATAGATGTTTGACTATACCTAGCGTCTTTGTAAGAGCCGACGTCGATAAACCAACGGCAACAAAAGTAAAAGAAGCAGTAAGACGACATCAAGGCACAGTTGTTGAGAATGAAGCAGATGCTACACATATTATTTTTCCATCAGTAGATCCAATGGAAGAAGAATGCGCTAGACCATGTATGAGACGTGAAAGATCGGTTCTTCTTCATTGGTATTACTTCCCAGATAGTTATGACTCTTGGACTACTCTAGATCTTCCTTGGGAATTTCCTGAAGGAACCCTAAATATTACAAGTACAAGGTACAATTAATAATTTTCTTTTGGTTGATTTATTATTTTGTTCCTTTAATTCTAATTATCTAAAATGTTATATTTTATTTGTAGATCAGTATATAAGGTTTCTGCGACGTGGGCACTTGATTTAGATTTATATAATGAATGGATGAATGAAGAAGATTATGAGGTAGATGATAGTGGACAAAAAAAAGTGCATAAATATAGACTTTTAGTAGAAGATCTAATGGCCCAACCTTCTCATCCACCGTCAGGAAAAAAACCCAAAAGGAAAAGATCCCCAAGTCCACCACCAAAAATTGGAAAACGCAAAAGGTTTTAAATATATATAATTAATTTTATAATACATATGCAACAGAGTCCACACAAAAATTTGATAAAATGTTTATCCATTTTGTTCTTATTTTTTCATAAGGAATAAAAGTGTGACCACGTTGTAGATATTATTTGATTAGATCCTGTAGTTTTAATTGGAAAGATATATGATACTAATTTAGCATATTACGTAATATTTTCAGTAGCAGAGCTCCATCAAATTTACAAAGCACTTCATCGACTTCTTCGGCAGCTACTCCAAAGAAATCACGAGGTACTGGAGATGAAGAAGAAGATCTTACTGAAGGGATGGAGGATCCACCAGCTGAACCTCGTATCGTCGAAGTTGTTGCCGCTCCTGCTAATCCTCCAATAACAGGCCAGAACAGTAATGCGACAACAAGCACTAGTTTAGCATCAACTGGAAACAAAAAACAAGATAATGAACTACAACCTCTCAAATCTGGAAATATGGCTGATTTGGACGAGCCTATAGAAGGTTTGTCAAAATAATATTGTTTTAAATTTTATATATACGTATACTGTAATATCTAATTGTAATATTGTAAAATTTAAAAAGCAGGCGACAAAGGTAGCTCTCAGGGAACTCAAGACAGAGAGGAAAGAGATACGAGCAAAGAAAGAGGAGAAGGAGGTAAAGGAGACGAGCCAGAGGATAATGTTACAGAACAAACTCATCATATAGTTGTACCAAGTTACTCAGCCTGGTTTGACTATAATTCAATTCATACTATAGAGAAAAGAGCATTATCTGAATTCTTCAATGGGAAAAACAAATCTAAAACACCTGAAATTTATCTTGCGTACAGGAATTTTATGATAGATACCTATAGATTAAATCCTACAGAATATATTACATCAACAGCTTGCAGGTATAATTTTGTGTAATATAATTGTAAAAGAATTGTGTAATAAGAAGAAATTACTTTGTATAATAAGTTTGTTTTATATTTTTACAGGCGTAATTTAGCTGGGGATGTTTGTGCAATTATGCGTGTTCATGCTTTTCTGGAACAATGGGGTTTAATCAATTATCAAGTAGATGCAGAATCTAGACCTACACCTATGGGTCCACCACCAACATCTCATTTCCATGTATTATCGGATACTCCATCAGGCCTTGCACCGGTTAATCCAAATCCACCAAAAACACCTCAACCATCTGCAGCAAAAACATTACTTGATCTTGAGAAGAAATCTACTGCTATACTTGGAACAGAAGAAAAAGTTTCGGCTAGTGCTATGTCAAACTTTGGTTTAAAAGTTGACCAATATTCTAGGAAACCTGCAGTGTTAAAGAACAAACAAGCAGCTGGAGCAACACGTGACTGGACCGAACAAGAAACACTTTTATTATTGGAAGGCCTAGAACTTCATAAAGATGATTGGAATAAAGTCTGCGAACATGTCGGTTCAAGAACACAAGATGAATGTATATTACATTTCTTACGGTTACCCATAGAAGATCCATATCTTGAGGATGGTGGTCCAGAAGGTTTAGGACCTCTAGCGTATCAACCAGTACCTTTTTCAAAGGCTGGAAATCCAGTTATGAGTACAGTTGCCTTTTTAGCTTCAGTCGTAGACCCTAGAGTGGCAGCTAGTGCAGCTAAAGCTGCTATGGAAGAATTTGCTGCTATTAAGGATCAAGTACCAGCTGCATTGTTAGACCAACATTTAAGAAACGTTCAAGCTAGTGCTAACTCGGATGGTAATTATGTTGTCTCTTTCATAATAAAACAATGTATTTTATTATAAGAACTCTCTCTTTCTTTTTTTTTTTTTTTGCATAAAAAAAGAAAACTGATTTAAAAGATCGGATAATAAAAAAGACAATTTTTGATTATTAGGAAAATTTGATCCAGCTGCTGGACTTGCACAATCAGGCATTGCTGGTACGGGATCACCTGAACCACCTGATGATACTACAACACCGTCAACTACTGGAACTCAAGCATCATCTGTAACTTCTCCTCATTCGACAGGTCCAGCTTCTATAGAAGCAAAGAAAGAAGATCAAGAAAAATCGAAGGATGCATCGGATGTTGAACAATCACCATTAGAGATAACTAAGAAAGAAGATGATTCTAAAGAAAGCGAAGATGATACTAAATCTTCTGTTGATGCTGAAGCTATCGAGGCAAAAGAAAAAAAGGATAAGGTAAATCACTTTAAATATTACATTATATATAACAAGAGTATAAACTGATACTAATTAAACAAGTAATCAAATAAAATACTAACAAATTTTTATTATTATAAATAAAATAGGTTGTGAGGGACGCTCAATTACAATCTGCAGCAGCGGCTGCGTTAGCTGCCGCTGCCGTTAAAGCGAAACATTTAGCGGCTGTAGAAGAACGGAAAATAAAATCGTTAGTCGCGTTATTGGTCGAAACTCAGATGAAAAAGTTAGAAATAAAGTTACGTCATTTTGAGGAATTAGAAACAACGATGGAACGCGAACGAGAAGGACTTGAATATCAAAGGCAGCAACTTATTACTGAAAGACAACAATTTCATTTAGAACAACTAAGAGCAGCTGAATTCAGAGCACGACAACAAGCACATCAACGTTTAGCTCAAGAACAACAACAACATACATCTCCGGAGCAAACATAAAACTCTATTGTGAGTTAATTTTTAATTTTAGTGACAAATCATAATGGCATTATTCTCATTATGCTTTTATGATTGTTTCAAATATGATGATGATGATGATAATGATGATGATGATGATGATGATGCTGATGATGATGATGAATGATGATGACTCTGTAGGATAGTAAACATAAAAATTATACACTTATATATTTACAACACATTTTATCACCTTCATTATGCTGGAGATAGCAAACAAGTCGTCTTCTTCTTTTCTTTTTTAGTTCATTCTACTTTCATATTTCTTTTATGTTTATTTCTTAATTATTTTGTCAAATTTGTATAGATTTTTATACACGTATTAATAGTCAACAGTACATATATATATATATATATATATATATATATATATATATATATATATATATATATATGTATGTATTGAAAGATAAAAAATATCAAAAAAAAAAAAAAAAAAAAAAAAAATACTTATCTTCTTTCTCTTCTATAATGTATAAATTTATTTTGAAATATTTGTAAACAAATTATATATGAACGGAAGCTTCTATATATTATATCTTTTTTATTTGGGAACGATTTGTTTTTAAAGGAAAAAGAAAGAAAAAAAAATAATAAGATATCACACAAGCCATCTTGTTTCAGTCTAATTATTCCTTTGCGCTTGTAAATTTTGCATGTATAAATACATTAAACACAAAAATAATCCGCATTAGTGTCTACATTAAAAATCAATCATTGTAGTATACACTATAAAGCCATAAAAATAATAGTAAGCATTTTTAATAATTATTATAATACTATATTAAAGTATTTCCATATTTTTTTTTTTTTGTGAAAATTTTATGTTTCTTTTTTTTGTTTCTTATTTTTTTTCTACGACAATTTTTTCAATGATCAGTCTATAAAGCATGATTGTGTATCAATTCCAATACTAAATCAGTCATCAATCTAGCGCATTTAGCTCCCGGTTGTGGTGGTCGTGGTGGTGCTTCTTTACCAGTTTCTGCTCTTTCGTACAAATCTGGAGCTTCGTTGCTTTCACACGTACTAATTGGCAAAATATCCAAAGCTAAACCGACACCAAATCGTCCACATCTTCGCATCTCTTTATTCAATCTAAAATAAAAAAGAAAAAACAATTTGAATTTTGATATATATTGTGTATTCAAAGAATATTTTGCATTTTCCAAAATGTTATTTAATCTTCTTTTTCTTTTCACTCACAATTCCCACATAATAGAAGCATTTTTTGGTGGTTGCTCTGGATTAAGTATATGCAGTGACGACATCAAATGAAAATGATAATGTTGAAGCAATTGCGTCATATACGTCTGCCTAACTTCTCCACTTGTACAGCAGTACAATAAATTTGCAAGATCAAGAGCAAGGGAACCGACTCGACTTAGTTGAAAATCGACTAAGTAAATGTCCTGTAAAATTAAAAAAATATTATAAAAGTACATTTATTATTATTTTAGGGGGTAAAATTGAATGTTTCCTCTTTCTTTCTTTCTTTCTTTCTCTCTCTTTCTCTCTCTTCTCTCTCTTTTTTTATTCTTTTTAAGAATATTCTAAATTAACAACACACGGAACGTAAAAAAACGATTTTATACAATTGATCTACTATTTACAATTAAGACAACTTTTGTGTGTATTCCGATGCAAAGTATTTTACTAGTGTAAATAAATTTATTTATAAAGATAAAAAAAAAAGAAAGAAAACAAACAGACAAACATTAATATAAAGATAATTAACAAAATATAGTATATTTAAAAACTAACAAAATACGAATAATACCGAATCTTATCCATGAAAAATATATTAAATATTTTCAATGATCATTAATATATATATATATATATATATATATATATATATATATATATATATATATATACATATATTATTAATATATATATTTATATATATATATATATATATATATTAAATAATATCGAGATATCATCACACACATATATACTAGAAAGTTCAAAAAAAAAATAATGAAGAATATTTGAAATTTGCTTATCATATTTAAGTATGTTGTATATTTTGAGAGAAGTTATTTGCGTTTTGATCACAAAAATATAATTAAAACTTACACGCCCCAAATATTATATGTTTATCATGCAAATAATATATTTTTTTCTCTCTGTTTTTCCTCTTTATTTTTTTTTTTTTTTTTATTTTTCTTCTTTTTTCTTAAGTTCTTTTACATTCTAGATTTCCAAAACCTTATAGCCTGATGAATGATTAAGTGGGATTTTTCGTGTAGAAATTAATGATGATAATTATAGGAAATTTTTTAAACTAAAAACCTTATAAATTTATATAATAAAAATACATTTAAAATAAATGTTATTCTATTCTTCATTTCTTTTTTTTTCTATTGAAATTAATTATACGAAATGAAAGAATATTAATTACATGATCCTCTTCTTTATATAATTTTCTTATTTGTTACTATAAAAAAAAAAAAAAAAAAAAAAAAAAAAAAAACTTACTTCGGTATCAGAATCTTGTTGATCTCGAAAAAGAATATTATTGATCCAACAATCACCATGGCAAAATACAGTGAGTGGACCTTGTGCAGCAGCAAGTTCACTCATTGTACGGAAAAAGACATTGTCGTTTAGAAATACTTTTAATTTTCCCATAATTTCTTCTCTCCTATTTTCCATACACTCAGGAAGACCTTCGGATACCATTCTTATGGCATTATTAGCTGCAGTTTTGTAATATTGTCGATACCAATCTTCATTCTCAATACGAAATAATACTTCTTGTATACCTTTGCCATCATTCGGGTTTGATAATCTTAAGAATTCTTCCGGTCTTTTAAAACGATCAAAGATAAACAATAAAAATTAAATAAAAAAATAAGAAAATCAATATTTCTATACTATCATGTAAGAAATCAAATAAGAAGAATAAATTTACCTGGTTTCTTTTAACGTTAGACTAAGCGCATGAAAACCAGCCAAAGATTTCAATGCAAGCTTTAAATGTTCAAAATTAAGACCTTTTTGTCTATCTGCCATTTTAAAACCTCGTTCCCTTAAATCTTCCATTGCTATAAAATCTGTTCTTGCAGCATAAATTTTAGCGATACCATTGAAGACCTTTCTACCATTTATCTGTAACTGATTTAAAGCGGGCCAAACATATGTATAGAATGCAACTTCATTACGAAACAGAAGTTCACTTTTAAAAGCTTCCCTGCGTTCCTTGGATTGTGGCAAAACTTTATAGATGATTGCACATTCCCAATTATCCCATTTTCCAGTTTTGAATTGTTTCTTGCCTTTAGCACGAATACGATATAACATTGATGTATAATTATCACCCCTTCCTGATCCCGGTTCTTCTTCTACATTAGTAATCACCACATCGGACTCATCTTTCATTATCAACTCACGTATAAACTCTAACGTTAGTCGCATAGTCTCTTCCTCTTTTTATATATTTCCTTAAATGCTTACAAATATCCAATGCAATAAAAAGATCCTATCTTTTTCTCTTTAACTTGCTTGAATGAGAACAGATATGACTGTCTTAGTCTTTAAAGCAGATCAAAGTGTTATGACGTTATCCTATGTGATGCAGGAAATAGGTATTTGAGTGACAAGGGATTACGCTCTCCCACCATCGTACAATCTAATTCATTAATCGTTCGGAACCAAACTCAAGGGACAAGGACATTACGATGTACATGTCGATCATATGCATCATGTGATTTACATACCTTAGGGGGATAAAGCTACTAAATGATATTAATAACATTCATGGTAATATATATAGTTTCTTCGTAGAAATAATTTCATTATTTAATATACCTACGATTATTAGGTCTAATATTCTTTTTTTTTCATTTACAAATATTATACAATATTAGATCGATTTTTTTCTTTTTATTATTAATAAATATAAAATCATAAAACACATATATATGTATTGTATATACATGTGCATTTAATGAATTCATCTGCTCGTGTTATCTAGTTACGAGAAAAATGTTCTAATAGTCAATGGTTTTATAGATAGTATAATACAATAAAAAGGTCACAGAGGCTACTGTTCATTATGCACTTAAGGGATTAGTTCTAATCAGATAGTTTCAATTCAAGTACATCATTTCCCACTAAACTGATCAACTTCTCTTTCTCAACTGCAGTTAGTGGAACAATATCATTTACTTTTTTAGCCATCGAGCCAGTTTCTCTTAGACCAGATTTCGTTGACCATTCAATTAAAAGCTAAAAATCATTAAATTATATTAAAGTAACATCTTATATATATATATATATATATATAAATAAATAATATATGTATATATCTTACGATGGCAATTGATCCGTAACTTCGGGAAATACAAATTTCTAACAATTCATTGATTTTTATCGCATCTAATTTACCCATTATCAAATTCTCATTGTGTATCATGAAAGATATTATTTCATGCACTTGATTGTGACATTCATCACGCAAGAGCAACAATAATATATCTTTCAAAATATCAATATCCCATATAAATTTTCTAATATCTGAAGATTTTATCTGTAAAAAGGTAATTAATATTTATTTCATAATATATAATATTAATTAAAAAGATAAAATATCATAAATAAATATAATGAATTATTAACCTTTTGATTAAATTGCCAGTAATCCCAAGCAAATGATGCAAATGTTTTATGAAGCGGCGAGTCTTGTTCCAAATTACATTGACAAGTTAATTGTAGAGTCAGTTTTACTATTCTGCTGTTAGATAACATATTGAACATATATATTTGCGACAAGAGTTTTGGTAAATGTTCTATGATTATTTCATTGGATTGCAGTTTTAAAGTTTCCAAAATGTTTTCTACAATGGATTGTTCTGGTATATAAAGATGTTTGCTTAATTGATAATAAAATTCGAAAAATTTTTCTATCGGTAACGTTGCTAATTTTAAGGAGACGTAGTGTCGATAATAAATGTTTTCCTAAAAACAACAAAAATAAAAGAACAATGAGAGAAAGAAGTATTATACATAACAGAGTTATACTTTCAAAAAATATACATATTTTAAAACTTACAGAATACGCATTGGCAATAAATTTGTAATTGTTATCTTTTAGAAGAAGATCGTGGATTTTTTTCTCCTAATTTTAAATTAGTATCCATTTTAGCTATTTCCATAGCCATAGGAAAGAAGTTGACATCAGCTGGATCACGTAATTCAGGGTTATCCTTTTGTAATGCATTTATTATATCATTTAACATAGAGATTGCAGAATTGTCTAAACAAAAGGAATAATCAATATTCAATGAAATTATTAATAATTTAGATTAGAAAGACATATTTTTGTTATTTCGTATAAACATAATATATATATATATATATATAGTCTTACCATTTTTACTTTCCAAATGAAGTACATAACAATATGAAGCCAACGAGGGTTTTATTCCTATAGAGTTAAATTCTTTAAATAAAGTCTGTATAAATTCTTCTGCCAAATTATACGATCTCAATGAGTATATTATTTCCAAACATGAATTCAATGTGCCTAAATTGGGACGTATACCATTCGTACTCATATCTTGCAATATTTTGTACGTCATGTTAACAGGATCTGTCGAATGTCCTGCCACGAATGATATTATTTTTATTATTGCATTATACGTGTTAACGTTTAATGGTATCTTTTTTTCACAACATTGTAGATATAGTGGCCAAGCTTCTTGTATCTGCAAAATATATTTCATAATATTAAATTTTTTGAAATTTACAAGAAACATATAACATATATTATATAAAAATATTATCATACATTTAAATACTTAGCTTTACCGCATATTACAGCATTATATGCGGCAGCTGCAGTTTCTGCATCCTGTGACGTCAAGAAATTAAATAGTTTTTCAATATCTGCTGTCTGACTAAAATAAATAATAATTAAAATAATATTACAGAAATAAAATAACAATGTGTTAAGTAAGATTAAGATGCAGTTACGTTGTCAGATTTAATTAACCAGACAAACAAAAATATTGAATTTGTTTTATTAGAATACGTACGTCCAAGTATTTCTTTTCTTTCGATCATCTGAAAACTTATACCATCTTTCCTCTTGAAAAGTAAATTGGGAAAGATCCTTACTATTAGTAAAGCATAACAATTCTAAAAGATTTTGTTTAGCTTTGTTCGATACATTTTCTTCCAATAAGTTATATATATGTAAAGCTTCAGTTGTTTTTCCATGTGATATCGTTTTTAACAATATTTCTTCTGAGACTTGATCTTTTGTTTTATACTCAATTGGTGGCATGAATTCCTGGTGAATTATTTTTTATATATAATATAATATATCAATGTTATTTTAATAAATATTAAAATCACACTTACCTCTATAACAGGATCAGCAATATCGGTTCTAAATAAATCACCATGTTCTTTATGAACCCATATCGCTGTTTTTCTACCCGATTCCAAAGATAATGCATAATTTCGTTGAGCTTGTTTGGATGTAGGTACTAAAAATGGATCATTAAAATATTTATAATGTGGAGTAGAAAGATCCCTTGAGATGGTTTTTTCCAAAGCCTACAACGTATTAATTATTTAACATATTATTAAAAAATAGAAAAATACTATTATTTTGTACAAACCCTAAGAATATCTGTTGGTCCACGTTCTATTCTATCTGGTATTTTAATATCAACATTAGAAGATGTTGTAGAAGACACCGTAGAAGACGACGACTGCAACCGTCTTAAAATTTTGTTGACCATCCTATATAAGGTGCAATTATGTTATCAATAATGTCCAATAAAATAAAATATTTATTATTAATAAAATATTTGACATATTAATATAAAAAACAAAAGTAATTGCAAAATATTGTTTTTAAAAGAAAAATAAATATGTATTAAATCATGAATTCTATATCAAGTTAAATTGATTACACATATAAATAATAATATAATAGATATTAGAATAAATTTGTATTTTTAAAATATCTAATTACATACCGGCATGATGTATTTGTTAAAAACTTCATTATTTCATTCCTATTCCGACCATTCAAATAGGTTAACCTTATCAAATGAAGTTAGGTTAGAATTTAAACACGTTTTCGATATCGCGAGTTTCGATACATATACACTAGTACGAGTTTCGATACATAACAACACTATGTAGTAAACGATAGTATTGTCATTTATACATCTCAGCTGTTTGGTTGCCTATATGCAGGCTTAATGTTATTAGATCTTCAAACCATCATTTATTTATTATAATACTAATATTTATTTCATTAATTATAATTATCAATAGATTATTATAAATTAATCTAGTAAATATATGATGCATGTAGTTGTTCAAACTTTTTACATTTATTTATTAAAATGATGTACACGATTATGAATCGTAAGTATATTAAAAAAATGTCAAAAATACGTATGTAATTATTAATTTTTGTTTATAATATTAATTAGAAATAAGCTGATAAAAAATTGTTTTCTTATAAGTAATATTATTTTTAAAAGATATAAAAAATAAAAAGGTATTACACATGCTGCCCTCTACTTGTAATTTAAATAAGCGCGCTTTACAATTTGATATCTATGTGCATCAAATCAAACACGTTACGGTTCATTAAATAAAATCAGTCAAGATAAAATCGTGATATATGAGAAGAAATTAATTCGAAAATAAGATTTAATTTTATTGTTTCAACGAATTATTCCAAGCTTAAATATTATTAATATCTTTACATTAAAGCAGGTATAACTATAATTTATCTCATAATAATATTTTATTAATAATATTAAAATTTATATATAAATTATATATATATATATTTAATTTTCAATTATAACGTATTTTAAATATTTCGTTATATTGCAGAGTGCGCTGCAGGCTACGATCATTGCAGTGAATATAGTTGTATATTGTGTTTAAATTAGAAAAAAAAAGATTCTATTCGTATAAGAAGAATTTGAAAAGTATTTTTATAGACTGATTTAGTCATAGTTATTTCAAAACTATTCTAACCTTTGAAACTATGTCATTTAAAGAAAGTGTCATTTGTTTTAATTAGAAATACAAATTTGAAAATAATATTTAGGTCAGAGAGATGGAAAAAATTGTAATCAAATTTTGAAAGTTATCGTCGTCTCAACTACCGTTGAGAAATAATACGTCTTCTTGCTTTCTCAGGATCTCGTATCATCCTTATAATCCCAAGATCTTTATACACTACTCTTGAAAACGGCACTACGACAGCTGTTAGAAACACAGTAAGGTAAAGAAAGAGATTCGTTTTCTCCAAAAAAACTGTTTTTTTTTTTTTTTTTATAATTTTTAATTTTACATATGAATGGTGTATTTTTATTATGCAAGATGAACCCTTTGCTCTATTGGGGAAAGAATTGAATAAAATTTATAAGCGAGCTAAAACAGCATCGTACACACCACCCCAAATACTATGATGGTGCATAGCGGGAAAAAGAAGTACGCAATATGATGAAGAATTACAACGAGAAAGAGAAAGATAGAAAGAAAGAAAGAGAGAGAGAGAGATAGAAGAGCATGGGTTCAGAACCGTGCCGTGAGAACGTAAGTATGTGTAAGTTTGAGTAAAGATCTTTACACGTATATGCATCTGTATATATGTGAGTGGGTAAGCGGATGTACGTAGAGACGACGACGCGTTACTCACGTAAGAAGCCAGGTGTTTTATTTCAAACCGTGGGACTCTTTAAAGGGGATGCTTGCGGAACGCGTTACACGCGTCTTCCACCGTAGGATATGAATGAAAAACAGGATTCGCGATTCTATGGGGAACCCTCTCCCTCCCCACTACTTTTATTGTGTTTCCTCATTCGATCGAACGTAACGTAAACCCCCGTTTCTTCTTACCAGGAGGAGAGTGTTCCTTTTGATCAGGTTTTTCTTCTTCTTCTTTATACTTTTTTCTCTCTCCTTTCTCTCTCTCTTTCTGCATATGAGACGAATTAAAATGGCCGAATCTAGGCATAGGTACGCATACAACGCATATCAAGAAAAAAAGAAATAAGGAATGAGAAGAGTATGCATGGAAAGAAGGACCCCAAAACGAAAGAGAGAAAGAAGAAAGAAAAAGAGAAAGAAGATGGACTGGCACGATCAAGAGGGATCGGTCAGTGAGTGGTAGACAAAGGAAGAAGATGTATGTATAGATATATCAAATGTACACGTGTATACCTGCATTATGCATATATACATACATATATGTACTTATTATACATCAAAACTGAGAAAGAGATGTATATTTATATATATTATATATATATGAATATGGATATGTATATATACGTATACACTATATATCAAAAGCATTTCTTTTTCACGCCTAAGGCATGCACGGTCGAACAGGAAACCCGAATCTTAGGAGCCTACGAGAACAGCGATCATGTGAATTCGAGGTTCTCGCGGCGAGAAGAATCCTTTTCTTTCATCTTTTTTGCCTGTTCTCTTCTTTACCTTCTTCCTTCTTCCTTTCTCGCATCATCCTTTTCCTATACCTTCACCTTACCTTCCTTCTTTCCTTCTTTCTTTCTTTCTTTCTTTCTTTCTTTCTTTCTTCTTTAGCTTACCTTACCTCTACCTCTGTCCTCCTCTTTTTTCACTACTGCAACCGTTTCGTGGAACGGTTACGTGTTGTGTGTGAGGAGGAACACAAAGGGATGTGCGCAGCTTTATTTCCAATTCGTGTGATCGTTAATAACGATCGACCAGCTAAAGGATTCTTGTTATTTGTCGAGTTTTACCCTTCCAACTACGATATAACCCCCTTCGAGGAATCCTTTCACTTATATCACTACAACTACTATTTTATACTCGCTTTTTGTTACTGTATTTAACTCTGAATGTTTTTTTTTGTTTTAATTCTTACAGTATAAATTAAATCAATATTTTTACATATTGGCTAATTTATAGAAGATGCGTTTTCCTCTAAACATCAAGGGGTTACGTTTGTTATTTCCTTACGTATACACGTTCGCTAGCTATTAAGGTCAAGGCCACTCGAGGATGAACGTGCAAGCATTCCTCTTCAGGATATAACTATATACAACACACACACATACTTGGTGACACACTAATACTAATAGAATATCATATCCTTACCTGTTATCATTTATACTTATTGTTTTCTTATTCGTATTGCAGATGGAATTAAACTCGGAAGGAAGATAGCGGTTATTTGAAAAGGAATTTCAAATAGAATACATCATTTGTCCTTAATAATGTATGTAATCATACTTTTATTATTATCTTATTACAAAAGATATATCCAATAATGAAAAAACATTTGCAGTTAAGATTGTTTGTTTATTCTATGGGATGATAAACACAGTAGATCGATGAAATAGATGTTTTATTGGACAACAATTAATAAAAAAAAAAACAATATTATAAACATATAAAAAGTAAACAGGAAATTAAATGAAATTTAAATTGAAATCAAAACGGTCAGATGATATCGAGTAAATTTAGCAGGCCGGGACGAGTGCAATTTGATTCAAACCATACAAATAATGCCCCCATCCGAGCCTGCCAAAGATTACTCATTTAACGTATTTGTTATTAGTTTGTTCTTCATTTGTTGATCTTCCAGATGTAACAGAATGCATTCCGATAGGCCGGGACCAGTGCAATATTATTTAACTAAAAAGCCAAATATTGACACAAATCTCGGCCTATCTTCGGTGCAAATTTCACTAATACATATACATATATATGTAGATACATGTATGCATGTCCTTCCATGTAGTGTCTTATTTCCTTCATCGAAACTGGACCCAAAATAACGTAATACTTAAGTTGTAACAGCCCAAGCTTCGAGAGCAGATATTTAGTTATGATTTGCAATCCATGGTCAAGGAATGGTACACGGTTGGCCACGTTCAAGAGTGGGGTTACAAATCGACTCAAATTTCGGACAGTATAAAACCGCGTCTGCTTTCATCCTGAGCTGAACAAAGGAACTATATATACATATATATATACCTTTACTACACTATATTACCTTTCTTAAACTCTCTAAAAAGGGTCCAGAAGATTTTTCATTTGGATATTCTTTTTTGTCCTACTATTTTTCAAACTCACAAATGAAAATAATTATCAATAAATCTCGTAGAATGTTACAAATATAATTTTCATTTGTTCAAAAATGAAAATTGATTCTATATAACAGTATAATTTGTAAAAGAAAATGATAACTTACGAATAAAATCAATTTCAGGAACAACTCTGCGTGACTCTGGAATAAAAGGGAGTTACACACTAGGAATTCTTGGAATTTGGATGGTATAACCAAAGGAGGGATATATGAAACAATTTGCCTGGCCCCTTGTAAGGCTCTGTTAGAATCTTCGACAACCTCAACCACGACGACGATGACGATGGAACACACCACCCAAGAGAGCCCTAATTTCGTAGGTTCGCGCGTTCTTGCCTAACAGAAAATGCATCCAGCGTCTTCACCAAACTATATCTCTGTATATACATGTACGTGTATGTATGTGTACACGCGCTCGAGACTCTACGATTTGGCCTTGGCGGTTAGTTTCCAAATCGAAGAGCCCTTTCTGTTACATGTTTCTAGATATATTTCGAGTTAAACTATAGAATTAAGAAAACAATTTCTATTTATAATATGAATTCTATTTAATTTCTCGAAATATTTTCAAATTTTTTTTTTTTTTCTTTGAAACGTATTTGAAATGAGAGAAATATGTTTATATATTGTAATGACTTTAATATTAAAATATTTTTATTACTATGACCTATCCTGTTTCTGTTTCAAGTAAGCGTGAAGAGAAACCCGGTTCCGTATGACGTTCGAACGACGCGCGTGTTTGGACGACTATGACGAACTACTATGACGAGGACGCGACTACTGATGGAAGAATGAGAGTAAGAGTAAGAGAGAGAAAGAGCGAGAGAGGGAGAGAGAGAAAGCGAGGTTGTGTGAGAAGTAGGGATAGAAAGAAACGGAGAAACCACGCGCGCAACCTCATCCTTCCAACACAACGAGTAATTCAAAGAGAGAAAGAGAAAGAGAAAGAGAGAGAGAGAGAGAGAGAGAGAGATTATTCTTTCTTTTATAACGATTAACGTGGAAATCATGCGATAACAATGAAATATATTCAATTCCATTGCAATATGACCATTTTCTTTTACAATTATTTACAAGAACATTATTATGTGTATGTTATATAATATGAATATTATTTATATGTATATATTTGTGTGTTGGATTGTCCTTAAAAAAAATATTCGCAACGATTTTAAATTAGCAAATATATCATAATTATTTTATTTTATAAAATTTTTATAAGATTTAAAAAATTATATCTTTGATGTTTACTAGTTTAAGTTATTTTTTATTTAATATTATTATTTTATTTATTTCATTGCAAACAGCATGCATAAAAATTGATAATTCTGATTCTTCTGATAAAATTCATTTCCAATTCTACCCTTTTGAATATTTGTAATAACCGAAGGAATTTTAAAATGATGTACGATTTCAACTAAATAATTACCGGCTTGTAAATTGTAAGGACAACCCAATATATATTTATGTATATATGTATGTATGTATGTATGTATATATGTTTTTATATATATATAAATAGATTTACACAAACCAAATCTCGACGAAAATGATCAAATATTTCTTCGAAACTCGAATCTTCTTAAGGGAAAAAATTCTCTCGTGAGCCAACACGTTTACCTCTTCGAAGTTTCTTTTTCTTCTTTTCTTTTTCTCTCTTCCTCTCTCATTTATGTGTACATGTTAAGAAGATGCGAGGAATTTGTTCAACCGTGTTTTCCTTTCTCGACCTTTTTCTCTTTCCTTTTTTTTCTTCACAATAATAACGCACAAACACTATTTAATTTAGCCGGTACTCCTTTCAGAACAACGACGATGCTTCGAAGAAAATTTAAAAGAAGATGAAGCACGTATTCTGCAATATTCTGGTAACTTGGAGAAATCCCGACTGAAGATGAAGAAGATCTTGGAGGAAGCTGATGGTGATCTTGCTGATGATGAAAAAGAAGCAAAGATGACGAAGACGATGCTTCACGTAGGAAGTTTTCGAGCAAACTGCTGCTCGTGGCCAGGTGTTCCTCCTCTTTATTCCTTTTGGGTGCCGTGTGTACATGAAAGCCCCTGGCTATATAGGTACCCGTAGGCTTCTCATCGGTGGTGGGGAGCTTATTCTTATTTAACAGAACGACGACGACGACGAAGCAGGAGCAGCAGCAGCACCACCACCACCACCACCACCACCACCACCATCAACAGCAGCAGCAAACCACCAGCAGCAACAGCAGGATCAGCAACACATACACAAAGAAACAGGCATATACATACATGGGGCCTTCAAATCCTCCCCCTTTCCACCATTTCGTCCCTTTTCTCGCTTTCTTTCTCTCTTATTCTCCTTGTTCCTTTCTGTTGGGTTTCTTCATCTATCCGTCCAGTGTCCCTCTCCCTCCTCTTTTCCTTTCTTTCTTTTTTCTTTCTTCCTTTGGATCCCCTCTTACTTCATCACATGTTCTTCTTTTGCTTTACTTACCCTCCTTACCCCTCTCTTTTTCCTCTTCTCAACCGATACTTCTTTGTCGTATTTCGATCTACTCTGTCCCGCCAAAAATTGTATCAGCTGTCCTGGATTTTCTGTTACGCAGCTTTCAAGACCCAAACTATATACCATTTTTGTTTGTTCCTTCCTTCCTTCGATCTTCTACGTACATCCCTCTTCATCTTGTATAACTGACGATGAAGACGTTGAGATGATAATCCAAAAAAATATGAATCATCTTTGCAATCTGATTTATTATGACTGTTAACCGTCCAATTTCTGCATTACTAAAGATTCATCCTTCTTGTCTAACTAATTTTCTGTTATATTTCTATGAGAATAGCTAATAGTACATTTTTATTCTTTCTATTTTAATAATGACAATAATTATGATTATAAATATATTTATTAGCTATATATGTTTAGATAAACTCTAAAATACTTTCATTATACTTATTACTTTATATTTACTATTTTTTACTTTATATTACTATATATTTACTTTATACTTTCATTATATTATTACTTATTATACTTTCATCATATATTCAGATATAAGTACTCACTTAATTGTTTGCTTTTTTATAATTACTTTTTCATTTACATTTGTATTCGTTCATTTTCAAAATTACCGTCAAATATATGTTACAGAATTATCATAATCATATTATGTTAATATATATATTGTTAATAATATATTATTATATATAATATAAATATTCAATAATATACAATTGAAATATATAATATATATATATGTATACAATAAACTATGTTCTCATTTGTAGATAACAAACTTGGTTGCTTTCAAGGACTATTCATCCGGTCGTTTCTTTCCTTCACCTGGGACAGCTGGAACTCTGGATGACCACGTGCTCTCGACTTCAACGAGCAATCCCAGCATAGCAGGTTGCAACGGTTTATCGTAGCATTATCGAATCACTGATTAAGAGGAATCAACATAAATTCATTCACGAAAATTATACACACCTATAACTTAACTACTACGTTCTACTACGAATGATATTTACTTGCTACCATCGATTATAGTTAATCCTAATTGTAAAAGATTATGTTACTTTTTAAGATGTGAAGAGTTTTTAAAGATTGCACAGTTTCATAACAAAGTTTAAACGTTTATTCGAACAAACTAATTTATAATTTGATTTTACAAATGGTCGAAATTTTATAAAACTCGTTAAATAATTAATGTCAATTGAATTTTATTATAATCGATGATCGTTCGTCTCAACGTTATTTCTTATTCGTTAACTCTTACAGTTTATTATGCAATCGATGATAACATTTTCACACGGAACTATGCATATGTATTTAAATGAATCAGTGATTATGCAAGTGATCTTTCGTTTAAAGATATTTGGACATTATGAAGGGGTTTAAATTATTTTACAAAAAATATTTTATTTTATAACAATATACAGAACAAGTAAATATAATATAATATTAAGAATAAATAATTCTCATTTATACAATTTAAAAAAATAAAAATAATACAGTACATCAAATTAGATTACTTTCATTATCACTAGATCACATTTAAATACGTAAAAATATTATTGAAAATATTTATAGAAATTCTCTTAGTACAAACAATTAAAGATAATGACGTTAGAAAATGAATCATCAATCTCTCTTGAGAATTATACGAAATGAATTTACATCGACTATCGATTGTTTTTTCCTCCTGGAAAAAGAAAATTGTTGAAATCTCATAACAACGTGAATCCTAGGTTGATTCGTTACATCTCCACCGAGCTCTCACATTGTACACAATGCATACATCCATATAAATGTATACATATGTATGTATGTATATGTATCTAACAGTAAGGAACAAAGAGAAATCCGATAGGAGAAAAAGAGCAAGGGCAGCGTCGAGTAGAGTTTATCGGGTAGCAGAATGTGTATTACTACTGCGTTTTCCTTTGTCACACGCGGAAGCGTGCCTGCGTGCGCGAGCTCATGCTCGTTCGAACAGAGTCCGATTAGGGGAAGAAAGAAAATGAAGAAAAGGGATGATTGAGAACCACTTGTAGGAGGACAGCTGCACTCTGAGCGCATCTGCTGTTGGTTGCGCGGGCACGCGCTTATATATATATATATATATATTTTTGTACATATATGTCGACACTGAAAAAGAAAAAGAGAGAGAGAGAGAATCAACAACATATACTCAAATTCATCCACACATGTAGAAAAAGGATATGTGCGCAGAAGCACACTCTTCTCATCGTTCCTTATTTCCACTGTTGTTCCTTTCCTATGTGTCTCTACTTTTCATTATCCATCTCACTCATTCCATTTGATCCCCGTTTGATCTCTCCTTTTCCACCATTTGCTTCTCTCCCTTTACTTACCTCTCAACCCCCTGCATCCCTCTTTCCCTTTTTCTCTATCGCTGCACAACGCCGGCCGTTTACCGAAACCCAACAGTTGTCCTCCCTGAATTTATTTTCCAGATTGTACGCGCGTGTCCTATTCGTTTCATTTCATTTTATTTCATTTCATTTCGTTCCATTCTTGCAAGAAGTTGACCTTCTTTTTATTATTCCCCCCTCTTGTAATATTTCTCACCCTTAACGGAAGAACTTCAAATTTTAGTATAACGACCAACGAGTGTCAAGGTGAACAGTAGATGTCCACTCACACTTATACATATTTATATACTACGCATTGGGTTTTATGAAATATTCGTGTCCATTTTCAAAAAATATTTAGAAACAACGCTTTTATATTTGAATAACTCAACTGAACTTAAAAATATGTTCTGGAAGAATTTGAGTAATAATTATAAATGTATATGTATGTATAATTTGTAAAATAATCAAGTTGTCACGAACTTTCCTTGCAATTTTGATAGAAGAAACGTATTTGATTCTGTGCACACGCACTTGCATTTATTAATATATTTGTAATAAATTTTATGAGAAGTTAGTGTCAACTTTCAAAAAAATATTCGAAAATAACACTTATAATTATATTTTAAATTGACAATAATTTGAAAAACAATTTAATACACACGCGCATTTCTTTATATTGATAGAATAAGTGTATTTAATTGTGGTATATCTTATGCGATTGATTTTTCTATTATAAACGAATATTTGAGTCTTAGTTGAATTTCGAATATATTTTACAAATATACCAGAGCAAACTTTTCTACGAACTACGTTAAATCTTATTTTGTGTGTGTGTGTATATATCTATATATTTGTATTTATGTAGAAGCGAGCAGGTCATTGTCGATGGTGCGTCGTAGCAAAGCGTTGCAGCTTGCCCTGAACAGGCCGGTTTATGTATGTATGTATATATGTCTACATGTATGTACCATGTAGACTGACACCCCAAGGAGAATATTTTTCTTTGTTCGCCACCGTCAGTCTGTAGGGATTTTCACGAACCATGAACAGAAAAAGAAAGAGAGAGAGAGAGACAGAAAGAGACCCAAAGCTTTTATCGGATAGCAAAAGACTATACGAAATTTTAAGGAAATTCTGAGGTTTGACCTACCCCTCGATTTTCTGCATCTGTTTAGATTTTCTATTCTTTTCTTCTATAACCGCTCCTCTTCCTTTTTCAAACTATGGCTATTACCACCGAAATGCATTTTTTCTCTTTTTTCTTTTCTCGTATTTCTTCTTCTTCTATCTTCTCCACTACCTTTCCTTCCTTTCTTCTTTTCTCATCTTTTCTATTTCTTTTCTTTTATCCTATTTTGAACCTTTTTTCTTCTTCTTACCTTTGTCTATTTCTATCTCTCTCAAACTCATTCTTTGATCATATACCTACTACGTCACTAAGTTTCAAACGGTTCTTGGTCCCTTATTCCTATACCTGCTTTTCTCGTTGTGTTTAAGGGTTCGTCAACTAACCCCCTTTATGGAACTCGCAGCCCCAGATTCTAAATTCGTTCTTCGCATTTATCTATGCAATGTACAAGGTATCCAAATTTTTTTTTTGCTCAACCAACGATTTTAACTTTTTTTTGCATATAAAAATTAGAAGATAATGTTATAATAATGTAGATTATTTAAAAGTTTATACAAAAATTGTGATATTAATAACTAACGTTCAAATTAACTTGACGAATATTGTTCTTATATTATTTTCAATTGATTAGATTTATTTTTTTTCTTTATTATATTTATCTTTATTTATAGAGTTATTTTTTGTAGCAATTTAAGTTAATTCCAATTGATATCAGTTTTTTTTTTAAGTTTTCCATCATGGAATTCTACTGATCAAACTGCTGAAAATATTTTTAAATAATAAAAAAAAAATAATAAGCATTTATTATGTTTGATTTACACGACAGAAATATTCGAGTTGCTGTAAAAAAGTATTAAGATTGATTTCTTAGTAGAAGAATTAAGCTTTGCTCAGTTTTTTCGAATATACATTCACAATTACGTGAAATACAATTATATTCATCTCTATGAACAAACCTAAATTTATATTCGCATAAATGATTGGCATTTTGAACAAAAAATTATATAATTAACAATGTGTGTCATAAATTTTAAAAATAAACCTTTAAAAATGATCTACATGATTATAAAAATATTATTTTCTTATTTTTGAGAACAAAATACATTTGACATCGACTGGTTGGAAGAATCTCGGACACCCTTTATATATGCATACATATTTTTCTTTTTTGCCCTTAGAAACTGCTTTGTAGAAAAGAGAAACCTTTCCTTTTCCACAAGAATTTACTGGTCCATTGTAGGAAAAAGAATATTTCTAACTTTCTTAGAAATGTGTTTTTAAGAAAGAACATGGGTTCTGTATCTCGATTATTTTTCATTTAATTTTATACTTATTTTTATATATTCGTTAATATTTAAAATTACTTCGTATCATTTGTTAATATTTATATATTATCGAATTATTTAGAAAATTTGTGTTAATAATATTGAATTGGAAAGAAAGTATCCGCGGAATTTGCCAATAGATGGTGCTAGCGTCGAAATCTCGGTTTGTATGATTCTTATCGGGTTATACTATACGCCGTTTGAAAAATGACATTTCAAGCTACATTCTTTATGCAGACAGTTTCGCAATTCGTCGTGCGTGTCAAAAGTTATATTCCATTGAAAATGAGTGAAATTTCCGAAGAAATACGCTATGTGATGCTTTATTACTATAAAAAAGGCAAAAACGCTGCAAAAACATGCCGAAAAATTTGTACGGTTTACAGTAAGGATGCTGTAAGTGAACGTCGCACACAGGAATGGTTTGCTCGATTCCATTCTGGAAATTTCGATGTCAAAGATGCACGACGCTCTGGTCGGCCAATCGCCGAAAATACTGATAAAATCATGGAATTAATTGAGGTAGACCATCATGTGAGCACTCGATCGTTAGCCCAGGAACTAAATACCACTCATACAACCGTTTTGAACCATTTGAGTAAGGCTGGATACAAAAAAAAAGCTGGATGTTTGGGTGCCACACGACTTAACGCAAAAGAACCTTTTTGATCGAATCAATACATGCGATACACTGCTGAATCGCAATAAAATCGACCCATTTCTGAAACGGATAGTGATTGGTGATGAAAAGTGGATCACATACGACAATGTAAAGCGTAAAAGATCGTGGTCAAAGGCCGGCGAATCATCCCAAACGGCGGCCAAGCCCGGATTGACGGCCAAGAAGGTTTTACTGTGTGTTTGGTGGGATTGGAAGGGAAGCATCTACTATAAGCTGCTGCCCTATGGCCAAACACTCAATTCGGACATATAATGTCAACAACTAACCAGATTGAAGCAGACGCTTGACCAGAAACGGCCAGAATTGGTGAAAAAGGGTGTTGTGTTCTATCAGGACAACGCTAGACCGCACACATCTTTGACGACCCGGCAGAGACTCCGGGATCTTGGATGGGAGGTTCTATCGTACCAGCCGTATAGTCCAGACCTGGCACCAAGTGATTATCACCTTTTCCGGTCCATGCAAAATGCTCTTGGCAGTACTAAGCTATCCTCAAAAGAGGCTTGTGAAATTTGGTTGTCTCACTTTTTTGCCAATAGGGATGAGGGCTTCTATGAGAGAGGCATAATGAAATTACCTTCAAAATGGCAACAAGTTATCGAACAAAACGGCGCATATTTGACCTAAATCGGTTTATTCATTCTTTGTAAATTTAAATTTGAAATAAAAATAAATTTCCGCGGATACTTTCTTTTCAATTCAATATATGCATACATATTTTTCTTTTTTGCCCTTAGAAACTGCTTTGTAGAAAAGAGAAACCTTTCCTTTTCCACAAGAATTTACTGGTCCATTGTTAGAAAAAGAATATTTCTAACTTTCTTAGAAATGTGTTTTTAAGAAAGAACATGGGTTCTGTATCTCGATTATTTTTCATTTAATTTTATACTTATTTTTATATATTCGTTAATATTTAAAATTACTTCGTATCATTTGTTAATATTTATATATTATTGAATTATTTAGAAAGCTTGTGTTAATGATATTTTATGTATTCATATGAATGAAAAATTCAATTATAACGTGTAATTATATTTCTTTTGATTAGAATGTAAATCAAATGATTTCATTAGTAAAAATCAAATATTGTTATTAATAAGGTTTCAATCAAATCAGATGTTCATATAATTAGCGTTTGAATTAACATATACAATTGCATTTATTACATGCAGAAAAACAATACTTATCTCGTATTATTTAATTTTGAAATATTTCAAAGAATATCTCTAAATGTATTGGAATTCTTATAAGAGTATTATTTTGTATCCGCCAATACAACACCGTATGCGTTTTACACGCCTTGGAGGCCCAGATGGCAAGCGCCGCCGATCTTCTGTTTAAAATTTGAACCACGGGTAGGAACTGCGCTCGTTCTCCTACCACCTGCTCGGTACCTATAGATCTAAACTATTTCCTATATAATACAATTTTTTGTCGGCCTATCTAACGATCTTTTGTCTTGCTTTTATTTCGATATATTCTAGAAAATAATTGATTACAATTTCGTGACTTTTGTTTCTTTTTTTTTTTCATCTATAAATTATCTGTATAGCATATATAATTTTCCATGAAATTAATTAATTTTCTTACATGCTATAATAGTAGATAAACATAATCAATAATCAAGAATGAAAATAAAATTGTATAAGAGGAAGAATGTTAGATTTATAGGAATGTAATAAAATGATTACAGTTTTAATGGAATCATTGTATAATATTTGAATAATGTTAAGGGTCCACGTGTTTTATTTGTTAATTTTTATTAAATGTAATAGTTGTGAAAACAGTTGTTAGATAAATACAAAGTTACAGTTTAGGATAAGTTTGAAAAGATCTTTGTTCGTGAAGGAAATGGGTCTGCTACGCAAGCGTAAATGCTCAATGTGCGAGCACTATGTTCTCTCCACAACCGGAAGTTGAATGTACGTAATGTTTCTGGGCGCGCCTGCTAAAGCTATTTTTCGCTTCACTGACAAATAAAAACAATATAATGATCGAGCATAACTCGATGCACATACTTAAATGATCTTCTAGTTTTTCTATAACTTATAACTTCAATTATTATATGTTATTATTTTCATATTTATGCTGTTTATAAATTTATAATGAATTGTATATTTTTACAGTACATATATACATATATTTAATGATGATAAAAAGTAATTCATTTGAAAATTCGAATAACATTTGTGTATTTAAACAAAGCATTTAAGGGAGAGTCATCCCATGTGACGGCCTGTTTTTTGGGCATTTTTTACGATTTTTTTTCACGACCAGTAAAAATGCAGAACTTTGAATTTATAATCATTTATTAACATATATCTCAGTAGTATGAATATAAACTTTTAGTGAAAAATATTAAATAGAACGTGAGTTACAGCGCTCCGACACCCCCGCCTCGAAAAAAATAGGCTCGCACTTCCTCCACGATTCCGGCTGATTGGCTTATCTAAAACAAAACAAAAACGGCGTTTTAATCTGTTTTATAGTTTTATATTTTAAGTCCGGTTAAAATTATGAAAATCTCAACTTATCCTCAATCGGTGATGCCTGATCCATAGAGTACTCCCTCCTCTTCTTCTTGAAACTCTTTTAAGGCAGATTGTTTAGCCCTTGTGTCAATCCTGGATTGTTTTACATCACTTTGGCACCGCTCAGAACGCGAGATTCGCGCATCATCACGTTTCTCAACATAAATATGGGCTTTGCGGCCCATAATCGGGGGCAATCCATACCAACGGGGCATCCCATAATCGACATTACTTTACCCGGAATCGTGTTCCCATTCTCTTTTCTACGTGGCCCACACATTCTTTTTTTGTTACTTGAGTATCTCCATACGGCTTAGCATCTAGGATCCCCTTAAAAGTTTTACTGTCACCATTGCCGATGTACGTAAGATACTTTACACCATATTTTTCCATGGACCTCGAAAACATTTGCGTGATGGCACTTATTTCCATTTTACTGGAACTTCCTGAATGGTTTATGGTGCATTCATCTACATGACTTTCATACCATATTTCGTACTCTATAGGATCCGTATTTTTTTTCCCCCACTTATTACATGCACCACAAAAACTACTCATTACCATGGCATTGAAAATTTTCCCGGTGTATTTTCCAATCAACATAGACGCTCCAAATAGAGATAAAAAGCCTTTTTTCTTCCACGTACCATCATCTGACACAATCAATTCATCCTGTGGTTTTCCTGCTTCTTCATTCATAGTTTTTTCTTGTGTGACAGCGAATGATAATAAAGTTTCAAAGACTGAAGATGCGGCAATATGAATGTTTTTTAGTAGTGCAGTATAGGTTGAATTTCCAATACCCGAACATATGTCCATGAAGCTGCAGAAAAGATTCACTCCTTCGTGACCAACTCCTAATAATCGCATCACAAACACAAACCGACGATTAACTTCAAATGCATTCTGGATCAATGGGGCCGAGTTTATAACTGTCTGTTTTTCACACTTACACGATAAAATAATTTTAAAACCTAAGCCTTGGAAACTTGATTGCGAAAAAGACACATCACTTTTACAAGTTTTGCATATTACAGTTTAAGAAATTGCAGCGAATACAGAAACAAACTCCAAAATGCAGTATGCGAAATTTGAAGCGATGGGAACCTATCATGCTATTTTTAAGTTTTTTCGCTGAAGCTGATGTAAAGTCCGTTTCGTTTTGGGCGGTAAAATGGTTTGCACTAAACTTTCTTTTTTTACTACGACCAGGATGAGCATTTCCAGTCATACTTCCTTTCCGAACATTCATGATGAAAATAAATAATTTATTTGGGTTGTTGCGATTTTCGAAGCTAAACCAAGACTAAAATAATTTCGTTAATATATTTAGTGTCTATAAAAATTCCTTTTTATACCTGCAGAAACTTATCTAAACTTGTATAAACGTATATAAGTATACTAGGGGTGCCCCGGTCACGTGTTACTGTGGCTTTTTTGACGTGAAAACTTCTTTAGAATCAGATGATACGTTCATTTAATATAATTTTAAACTGTTCAATGAAGTCTAATTATTATTACCAAATACACGTGGTTATACTAATAAATTGTAGGTTACATGAAACGTTTGTACTTTTAACATGGCGCCATCTATTGGATCAATCCAGTCAACGAATTACCTTATAATGCTATCTGTTAGAATCTTATCGAACTAACAGAGATAATCATGACTCTTTGTTAATATACAAATAATTCGCAATAAAATAATATTGCAATTATAATAAATCGCGATAAAAACTATCCTACATTCTAAGTTGGAAAAAATTACATAAAATAAAAAACATTTCATTAAGATCGGTTAGGTAGTTTTAAAGTTATTAGTGGACAAAGAACGTGACACGTAATTTATATAATTAAGATAGTATATAGTATATGTATAACACCGACTGCCAACTTAGCGCTCCGACAGCTGCTTCTTCTAACTGCTGTATCTTTAAAACAACTTCGAATTTTTAAAAATCACTTTACTACTTATATTAAGGAAGCAATTTATGAAGAAAAAAAATCGATTTTTTGAACCCATCACATGGGATGACCCACTTAAATATTTGTATAATGTAAATGTAACAGCAATCTGTTTTGTCAATCAGAAAAATGTACTGGCTCTGTTGGTAAGCATCTCAATTACCGACAGTACATTTCTTTTTCTATTTTATCGACGGTACGCTTTTATCGACTCTACTTTATCAATAATCAAGTCACATGCTACAGATGAAAGCCCGCAGAATAAAATAGGTTAAAAACTTTCACTTTTAAAATGAAATAAATGTAACACGATTTCTCTTACAATGTTAACTCTAGAGAGTAGTTTTATTATCCGTATACATATTTTACAAGTATTGTTAATATTATTTTATTATTAATTAGAATAAGTTTATGTAAGATTTTGTTTTTATTAACATATGGTATAGTATTGATTTGATATTCTATCAAATATAATGTATATTAATTTATAATTTTATAATTTTTAGGTAAATTAATATGTTATGTATAACATAACATAAAGAATAGAACATTTTTTTAAAGATCTGAATAAAAAATTGAGTCTCATATTTAACTTAAAAAACAATCAAAATTCATCATGGATAAAGTTAAAGACAATACTGTAAAAGTAGTATTTTTTTCTTTACTATTAGATCTATTAGCATTTACTATGATATTACCTTTATTACCAGCTCTATTAGATCATTACAAAGTAATAAGTAATAAAGGACTGTATTCTATGATTTCACATCATGTAGAAAGCTTACGTATATTTTTAAATGCTCCTGACAAAGTTGATACTGTACTTTATGGAGGTATATAAATATATTTATGAAAAATACAATTAATTGATATTAACAGAATATACAAATAATAACATAATATTTTATTTCTCTTTAGGTTTTCTAGGCTCTATGTATTCATTTTTACAATTTATAAGTTCACCAATAACAGGAGCATTATCTGATACTTATGGACGGAAACCATTAATGTTAATGTGTTTAACAGGTATTACACTGTCGTACTTATTATGGGCAATATCAAGAAATTTTGGTATATTTGTATTGGCCAGATTTGTTGGAGGTATTAGCAAAGGAAATATTAGTTTATCCATGGCTATTATTTCTGATGTTACATCACCCGATAAAAGAGGGAAAGCTATGGCAAGTTAAGCATATAATGCGTTAACTAAATTGTAAGAATATATAATCTATATTTTTTTAATTATTATGTTATTAGGCTCTTGTGGGAATAGCATTTTCTATTGGGTTTGTCGTTGGACCTATGATAGGAGCATTTTTTGCATGGATTTCCAGTGGTAATAGAAATGAAACGTGGTACGTGGTACCTGCCTTATTTGCTTCTTTTCTTGCTGCAAGTAACTTGTTATATGTTGTATATAACTTGAAAGAAAGTTTACCTGTCAAATCTCGAGCTAAAACTGTCTCAAGTGGATTAATCCAATCAGTAGTTTATATTAATCCAATAGATCTTTTCCGATTTACTAGTGTATCTGGATTAAATGATAAAGGTAAAATAAATGATTGTTTACTCTTGTTTATTGTCAAGAACACAGTGACAAATATTTAATTGATTACATATTATTTTAGAGCGACACGATTTGAAGGTATTAGGTCGTACATATTTTATCTACTTGTTTATCTACAGTGGATTAGAATTTACTTTAACGTTCCTTACTCATCACGTATTTAAATTTACGAGTATGCAACAAGGATGTATGTTTCTCAGTATTGGATTGACTATGGCTATTTTGCAAGGAAGTTGGGTCAGAAAAGTTCCTTCAGATAAAACTAAAACTGTTGCTGAGTTGGTAATTAAAATTAATAATAAATATACATTCAAATAAAACTGCATTTTTATAAATGTTTGCATATTTATCTATGATATATCTTTATAGGGTTTATGGTTAATAATTCCAGCATTTATATTTATTGGCTTAGCAAAGAATACAATCATGTTATATTTTGGAATATTTTTATTTGCTGTTTGTAAGTTTAAATATTATTCGTATAATACAATTCATAGTTTTTAAAATATTACATAATGCATGTTAACTTGTAATATTTTAGCAACAGCTATGGTTGTTACTTGTATGATGACATTAGTGACAAAAATAGGACCAGAACATCAAAAAGGTACAATAACTGGAATATTTCGTTCATTAGGTGCTTTAGCACGTGCAGGTGGACCACTTATAGCTTCTGCGGGTAACTAATAGTTTTGTTTATTGTTTCTTTTTCTTTTTTTATATATTACATGTACTTTTTATTAATATCTATAACAACTTAGGATTTTGGTATTTTGGAAGTACTACAACGTACCTCATTGGAGCTGTTTTTCTTTTACTGCCACCTATAATTCTTCATACTATGAAGTCTTTATAACAAAAAGATTTAACATATCTTTACTTATATATACATATATATTTTTATATTTACAAATAACGTTCACACATAAGTGCCCTAAAGTATTATTTACTGTTATACAAAAGAAAAATTATTAACTAAAGTTATTTTTATTAAATCATTCTATGACTCGTGTTCAGATACAATTTAAAAATTTTATATAAAGTATATATGTTTTAAAATGTATATAAGATATTTATTATGAAAAGTACTTTTTAAATGGTATTATTTTGTAAGTATTATCAGTTTTGTTTATACAAATTTATTTAAACTTTATATATATTATAATTATATCTAACAATGAGTACAAAGTACACATTTTTAATGCAAGTATTTTTTACATTGCTAAAATTCTTTGTAATACAATCATCATAGAAAAGAAATATTTTATATATAATTATTTCTATTTAATTAAAAATAATATAATTATATTATGATATTTATTGTTTGTAAAATAATCATATTTTAATAAATATATCTACATTATTTAAATTCTACATACATTTATCTTACGGCTTTAGAAAAAATTTAATTAGAATAAAATATTAATGTAGATATTAACAAAAATATTTTATCGATGGATTTAAATTTCCCGGTAATTTCTGTGTTCTCATTGGATACTCCTATATGAATGATTTAATTTCATTGGTTCCAATATATACTATATATATAATTATTATATATAATGATTATATATAAATATTTAATACATTAGTTTAATAAAATAATTTGTTAACAATTCAAAGTATTTTATTAAACTTAATAATTATACTAGGAAAATCTAGAAAGTTCTAATAAATATGTGAGACGCCATATTGAATAATCGACCAATCAAAAGCAATATTGCTAGTATTGCGTACCTATCAGAACGCTAGGACCATTCTATAAAATGTAATATGCATTCTACGTTTATATATGATTCATGCTCATTGTTTCATGATTACTCATACCATTTTTATTTATGTGTAGTGTGGGGTAACGGTGTGTGGAATATTGTGCTAGTGTTTTACGCTTGTGTTTGAAATATAATATTACATATTTTAATCCAGTTATGTAGTTGTGGCGTGATAAAAAATAGTATACAGAAAAAGATACATTTCCGTAATATTAATACCGTTTATATTGGTATAAACGGTAAACGGTGTAGTGATCACTGTGTACAGGACTACATTTTCACGTCTGTGCTCAACATAAAATGGATTATCGTCCAAAGGTATTTCTTTTATCGATCTAATATTAACTAATAAATAAACATTTTATATAATATTAGATTTATTTGAACAAAAGTCATACAAACTTTGTTTAACGTATATTTCTATGTATATATGTATATAGAATATATATATTATAATACATATATACATATATATACGTGTCATATATGTATGAATATATGTACATGTAATAACTTTACCGTGAATATACAAAAAAATGATCTCGTAGACAAACTTTTGAAATTTGTATTATTAATCAATTATGATTTTATTTGTTTTTATTTTTTTTTACTTTTTTTTATAATTTACATTAAAATAATTGCAAAATGAAATATAGAAGATATAAATTTTAGTTTGAATTTACTTTATAATAATATTTACAGATGGTTTTGGCTTCTCAACAAAAGTTTCATGCCAGCGACGATGATGATGAAGACTTGGATGCTTTACGTTTAGCTGCACTTCAGTCATTAGGGACTAAAGATAATTCACATAAAAAACAGCCCTTAACACAACTACATAATGTTGTACCGCAAGTAACACAAATTGCACGACCATCATATAAATTGCAAAGAATACCAAAAAGACCCCACTTCCATAATAGGATACAACCAAGACAAAATGGGGTAAGTTCATTCATCGATGACAAAATTGTTTACACTGTAAACCCTTTATGCTGTAATTGAACATGTTGAGCTGTATACTGTATTCGATGTTACATTTCATCTTTCTTTTGTTTGACTAGTAAAATTTATTACGTGTTGAGTTCATATTTAAGTGTAAATTGTCACCAGTTTTACATGTTGTTACAGCATAAACATTTCATGATAATATTGATGGAAGTTTTATTCAACCATTGTTTACATTTCATTCTTAGATCGTGTATTATCAAAGCCATCGGAATCCAAATCTCATAGCTATTGTTCCTGTTGAAGAACATCCAGAGATACAAAATGTCGAAGCAACTTCTGCTGCGAAAGAAGAAAAGACTGAAACTTGTACCGAAGTGAAAGAAACTGGTAAGTAATATTTTCTATCCATATTTAAAATCTAAACTTATTGTTAATTCTTTGATCAATGTGTATCAAATATTAATATAATTTTAATTATATGTTTAGATGAATCTAAGTTTCATCGGTACAAGGATAGTAGAAGCGGATCTGAAGAAGATGATCGCAAGAGTAATACGAACAATTTGGTTCCAGTGAAAGAAGAATCTATTAAAACTAGTAGTGTAGAAAATGAAACTGTTGCTGCTAATCAGAATAAAGAAAATAAGTTAGAAGTTGTAGATGAATCAAAGAAACAAGAAGAAAAAGAAGAGATCAAAAACAATGACGACGACGATGATGACGACGTGTTGTTCATGGCTGATTCGGAGGAAGAAGATAGTTTAGAACGATTGATGGATGAAATGGAACGTGAAATAAACGTACCTGTTGAAAAGAAAGATAAAGACTCACAAAACCAAAATAATAAATCTAGCCTCGATAAAAATGCCATTAATGAAACAAAAAAGAACGAAGACAATGGTAATAGAAAAGAAAGTAATAATCATGCTACGTCTCTGACAACAAATGTTAGATGTGAAAAAAGATCAGTGTCTCCACATATGACAAGTGGAAATTTACAAAAGCGAAGATCCTTGTCACCAAAGTCTAGGAGTAGAAAAAGATCTCCTAGAAGGTCTCCTCGTAGATCACCTTTGAGACAAGTTAAAAAATCTTTAAGAGAAACGAGCAAATATAAGTCTCCAGTTAGAAGATCTCCTTATAGAAAATTATCACCAAGAATGAGATCACCTAGATTATCTCCACATTCTAGATCTCCTAAATTATTGAGATCTAGATCACCAAGATTATTGTCACGTTCACGATCACCTCCTAGAACTAATCGTTCTCCTAGAATAACTTCGAGATCACCTAGACATACTCGTTCACGATCTCCGATGAGATTGTCACCTCGATCGAGATCACGTTCAAGAACTATTTCACCACATCGATTGTCTCCGTCGACGAAAAGAATCTCACCTAGGTCTCGTTCACCGGGATATTCTCCTAGAAGAGTATCACCCCGTAGAATGTCACCTCATAAAATATCACCAAGACGATCACCTTGGTCATCACCCAGAAATTCTCCTCGTCTTTCACCAAGACGTAGGAAATCACCTAGAGTATCGCCAAAAGAATTATCAAGAAAACGTGGACCATGTTCCATAAGTCCTGAAAACAATTTAAATTCAATATACATACGGGAATCACCACCAATGCATAAACGAAGATCTCCTGATTCTTATAGAGATAAAACTAAACAAAAAGAAGATAATTTTGAAAAGATTGATTCGAGTGACATTAAAGAATCAATTAACAATACGATAAATGATCCAATCTTGGAAGCACGTAGAAGAAAATTTGAATCTACAAGACCGATAGATCCATTATTGGATAATAAAAAAATTAAATTAAGTAATAATACAAATAAAAAGCAAGAAGTGGTAGAAAGGACACATTCTACAATTAACATTAAGAAAATAAATAAATTAACAGAAGATGATCACAATATTAGAGATAGAGATAGAGATTTGTGTTTGGATACCAGTTATGAATTTGAAGATTTGGAAGATACTATGGAAAATTCTTCCCCAATTGGTATCAGCAGTTCCATTAATTCCTGTATAATCGTTGATTCGTCTAAAACAGAAAAAGAGAAGTCTTCTAAAAAGAAGAAAAAACGTGACAAGGAAATATACCAAGTTGGTAAATTGAAAAGTGAACTGCCATTGTCAGAACGCATTGGAAAAGATAAGAAATGTAAGAAAAGGAAAGATATTTCTGAAGTACAACCTGAAGAGGTTGATGCTATATTTGAAGATATAGCTGTTGATGAAGAAGGTGATTTAAGAGCTGAACTTAGCAGAAGACGTGCCGAACGATTAAACAGATCTGCACCAATACAATCAGCGAGGCTAGTACAATCAGCTTTTAAAGGAGTTGTTAATGAGTAAGTTACTTTCATTTTTTATATGATGATTATATTTTCAATTATAGTTTAAATATAATAATATATATATTTATAAATAATGTTATCTTTTTACAGTGTTGTAAAGAATAATGCAAAAGTCAATCAGAGGCATGTAATCAAAAATGATGAGAAAGGTAATAAATTCAACTTTAAAAATAAAACTTCTAATTCATGCTATGAAACATTATATATAAAACGATATTTTTAATTATGTATAGTTAATCAAAAAGATGTCAGACGTGTTACTGTCGTCAGATCTGTGCCGGAACTGCATGATTCTGGAGGTAAGTAAACTTTATTTATCAATTTTTCTTGTAATAATTACATTTCATTCATTTCTCAAGAAATTTTCTTCCCGTGCCCAACTTGTACCATCAATTACAGTAAATATACATATATTTATAAATGTATTTATTTTGTTTATTTTACAGACGAAAGCAATCTAGACTCAAAGATGCCAGTTCGATTCAGACTAGGTCTTAACAAACAAGTTCAAGACACAAGAGAAACGAAAGTTTCACGAAAGACATCCAAAAGACAGAATCGCAAGGTAAAACACAAAAGTAATTTGACTTATAACCATCCTGAAAATATTTTGTAGTATTATATCATTTAAAATTAATTGTATAAATATATTAAGCACATCCTAGCTTTATGAATAGAAAAGAAAAAACAAAAGAAGAAAAAAAAAAGAATAACAACACACAATTTTTAAGAGATTAATTTCGATGCAAATTAGCACAACCAATATGCTCAATATAACAATAATATCATTAAAATATACTATATATATATATATACATTGTGAAAAACATAATCAGTTATGTTTCTTTTTTTCCATGAGTCTCATAAAAAAAAAAACAACAACAACAAAAAAATATAAAGAAAAAAGAAAGAAAATATTTTTTAAAAAGTATATATATATGTATATATTAAGTTAACAATATATTTCTTGTCTGTGATAAAGCATAATTTTACTCTTCAAGTTTATTATTTGAAATAGTATAAGAAAAAAAAAAAAAAGAAAGAATAAATGATTATTTTACACGTCGTCACATTTAAAATCAAATTTCCTTTGAAACATTTGGAACATCACAAGAAATTTAAACAGATTACAGTGATTACAGTGAATTTTCATATTACAGTGATTTTCTATATGTTTCAATATTGCAACGAATGGTGCATGATACAAAGAGAGTTCTATGATTATGAATAATTTTGTTTAAAAAAATTGTTTATTATTTTTATTATATATATATATATATATATATATATATATTATATTTAGCATTGACTGACTAGAGGTAGAATTATTATTGTTTCTTTTTTTTTTTTTTTTTTTTTTTTTAAATGATAAAATGCTTTATATTCAATGCACATAATATATGTATATGTGTATATATATATACATGTATATTTTGTTTGTTCAATTTAAGAATTAAACAAAGATGTGTGTGAAAAAGCAAATTCAGGTTCCAATAAGTCATTTTGGTGGACTGTTTTACCTTCGATTCTTCTTTATTTTTCTTGTATTATTTGGATGTCATTTTTATAAATGTATTTATATTATATACTTACTTTTAAATTTCATTTAGATTTGATTTTTTAATTCTTATAATTCTTCTGTATATATATATATATATATATATATATAAGAGTTAAATATGCAAAAAAATTTCTATAAATTTTTCAAAAACGTTACAATTTCATATATTAGTTTCTATATATTGTAACATTTATTAGTGTGTCATATTTTTATTATTATTTCATTTATCAACATTTATATATATATATATATATATATATACATATAATGGATAAATTTAGTTTAAAAGTCTTGCATTAAAAAAAAAAAAAAAAAAAAAAAAACATGAGATTGAACATTCATAAAATATCTAATTGATATTTTTAATACTTATTTACATATATATATATATTAAGTTAATGCATTTATTTTATTTCAATTATTCTTTGAAATAGCATTTAAAAAAAGAAAAGAAAAATAAAGATTATTTAAACAATAATTAAATATAACATTTATATATATATGTATAATAATAAGAAGAAGAAGAAGAAAAAGAAGACAATTTTAATTCTGAAAAATATTAGAAATAAAATTTGGTTTTGAAAAGTATTTGAAATAAAATCTTAACTTAATATATAATATATATATATATATATGTATGTGTGTGTATCATACATATGATCACAGAAAAAACAATGTGCATGAATTATCATTATATATAATAATATTTTTAACAACAATAACACGCAAGATATACCAAATGATATTATCCAAAATTTAGTAGCTTCCTTTATAAACACATTAATTTACATAAAAAAAAACAAATTGCAAGTTAAATCTCATGAATTAAAAAAAAAAAAGCAGCTTCATTATGTATATTTACAATTATTTGTGTTCAAAGTATAGAATTTTTCTTGAAATTCTTATTTACAATTAGACTTATCTATCAGTATGTTAAATTTCAAAAATAAATTTAACAATTAATATGCGATATATATTTATTCATAATTAAATATATAAAAGAATATATACTTTACAGTAATATTAAAAAAAAAAAAAAAAGAAATGTTTAAATATATATCGTTATAAATAATATACATATATATATGTATAATATATATATGTATGTATATGTATATTAACAACAAAATGTTAATAATACAAATTTGCAAAGCATTGTCCATGCTTTTTTTTTTTTTTTTAGTTTAACAATATTATTGTATTTTATGCATGAAAATAAGAAAAATATGTTTATATAAAACATTAATCATTTAACTCTTTCATTCCAAAATGGTTGAGACAAAATATTATCGCTGAATATAAAGCTTTTTGTTTTTCAATTGTATATTTTTCAAGAACGTATAAATACGCTCTTCATACATTAATGATTATTCTTCAAAGACGTGTATATACGGCCATTGGAGTAAAAGGGTTAAAAGTATTATTCACAAATTTTGTATTTTAAATTGAAAATTGTCATATTAAACATTTATTATAAATTGTATTTAATATTTCGAGATGATGTAACTAACTCCAATTGATAATTGTTTCTTTGATGGAATTTTACTGATCGAAATATTGAAAAGAATATGGTGACATTCATAATTTACATGATTTGTGCTACAAAAATATTCTAATTACTGTAAAAAAATATCAATTAGATTTCTTAATAAGAATAATCAAACATTGTTCAATTTTTTTGAATTATATCAAACAATTTCATTCTGTTTTACAGTAATGTGTATCAAACTAGCATTTGCTGAAACAGTCGACACTAAAAACAAAATAAAATGATTAATAATTTGTTATAAAATAAAACTTTCAAAATAATATATATATATATACACAACATTATTATCTTATTTTCATGCATAGTATACATTAACAATGTTGAACTAAAAAAAAAAATCTCTGACATCTTGTAATATTCTCTTTTAAATATTAGTTAATAAAAATACAACTTGTGTCTGATTAGTTGTTGCACCAATGTAAAAAAAAAAAAACGTATGTTTGAATTAAATAGTTTTTTGATGATTATAAATATGTTAGAAAGTAGTAACATACACATACACACATAAACACACACATATAATAAAGAAAGCATGAGAAGGAATGAATGTGTGAGTGAAAGAAAGAAATAAATGCTTCAAATCAATTCTCTCTCTTTCTATATATATATATATATTTATTATATAGTAAGTTTTTGAAAAAAAAAAAAAAAGGTACAATATAATTCCGGTTAGGAAAATAAAACGTGATCTCTTTTTTGTTTAGGAATAAAGATTAAACCGCGTTTGCACCTGATTGCTTGCGTATTTATGTGAAGAAAATAAAAGAGAAAGAGACGATGTCCATCTTCCCTCATTTTTTGTCAACGTAGGAAGATGTAAGCATATTAGGCGTGTTAAATAAAAAAAAAAAAAAAAAACTATATATATATAGCAAGTTGCAAATATACTTATATAAAAAAAAACACACACACACACTTACACACATATACGAATATACACAGTTGAAAGATAAATCCGCGTGTCCGTGTTAATTAATTTAACGAAAGACAATATATATATAAATATAATTTGCACATTAATAATATTTAAAAATTCTCTTATTTAGTTATTTATTGTTTAAGTCTTTGCTAATATTAGATTTCTGATTTAATAAGAAAATTAATGAATATTAAATCATGCCTGTTTTTTTTGTTGTTGTTGACAAGTTATATTACGTGTAAATAATTTCAATCGATCATTCATTTAATAAACAACGATCATTAATTTATCCCAAAGTCACTCTTTATACACCTAAAAAAAAAAACATGTATTAAGATGTAGCTAAATATTGTATAAATAATATATCATCTTTGTGTGTGTATATATATATATATATATATATACATATTATAAAAATTAAACTGATTAATTATAAATTGGTTAATTATATAAGAACAACAACAAAAATAATATGAAAAGTATGTAGAATATTTTGTAAATTGTATATCCATCGAATATCCTTAAAGATATCGTATAAACTTATTATTTAGATAAAACCATAGTTTGGCTGATATTAAATTATTAATACTACTGTGTACGTCATTTTAAGTAATTAATACTGTGGATATATATTGAAATTCGACTGATGAATATTATGCTATATATATTTATCAAAATGGCTACCTGCAAAATATAATAATTATTATTATTAATTCATATTCATATATATATTTATATTTTAGCTATAGATATATATATATATATATATGTTAGCGCGAAAGAAATAATCAGCAAACAAAAACTACTTTACGAGTCACAAATACATATTATTATTGATTTATAAATCTATATATATATATATATAAAGTAGTACTATACTTTTTTACATATTTTTATGACACTCTTTAGGAATGTTAGTAATTTTTAAACAAAAGTATTTAACGTAGCAATATATTTGATTACTTATAATACATTACCACATGGGTAATTAATATTATTATATTTACTAGCATTTTCTTAGTTTAATAATTATTATTCAATAAATAATATTAATTAAATATTAAATATGAAATAAATTATAGCCACAGAAATAATGCGTACATGCTACCAATGCGTGAAGATTTACAAACCAAATATATATATATATATATATATATATGTATATATATTAAAACGTGTATATAATAATATAATTTAATTGTAGTGAGAGATAATGAAGAAGAAAAAAAAGAAATAACAAAACTATGATTTAAATATGGAAGTTACGTACCTCATAGTATCTATGAAGGTGTAAGTGTTAATTTAATTCAATAAAAGAGAATTACATTTATTCAAAGGTTTCATTCGCAAAAACTTTAATATCAAAGTTTGTCATAGATAAGTTTAAAAGAAGAAAAAACTTTAGTATCAAAGTTTTTTAAATATCAGCGAAAATTTACATATTAGATGATAATGACTAATATTATTATTCATCGTTGCTACATACGTGCCTTGATTTGTAATTAATTTGTCGGAAAGGGGTAAAAAAAAAAACAAAAAAAAAAACAAAAAAGAAACAAAGAAAAAAAGGGAAAAGAAAAAAATATTTTTTCACATATTTTCTACCAAAGTAATAAAAAATAATCAATCCCTGTTTGACATCACATTAAATAAACACGAAAAGTCGAGAAATTGATAAACGAATAATAAATTTGATTTATATATCTTAGCGCGTGTGTGTATATAAAATGAGATCAACTCTGGGAGTTGCAATAATATCTTGTAAAAAAAAAAAATATATATATATATATAAATAAATATATACGTATGTATATATTTATAAATTGTCCTATAACAGATTTGTAAATTTCTGTTGAGAACAAATTTATCTAATAATGTGATAAAGCGACATTAATAATATTACCTTAAATAAAACAAATTTCATTATCGAATAACACAGTTATTATCATCATATTTTATATTTCATTTTGTTTTATATATATATATATGTATATAGATGTATGATAAATATAACATTATTAATTGTTTTTTTTTAATCAATGGCCATAAGAAAAAAAAAGTACATTTTATATTTTTGACTATGATTTTTAATTAATTTTAACAAGAAAGAGTTGTGTTCTTTTTTTTTTTTTTTTTTTTGGAGTTCATTTTTTAAATAACTTTTTTTGTAATCAATTGTACATAATGAAGAATAGTTTTTAAATGAAAATCTCCTCTGTGTTATTCCATAATAAATATTACAGCATTTTTGTATTCCGTATTTCTGAATGCTCTTCTATCGTTACATTATTTTATTTACACATCTAAATTTGTTTTCATTGTGGTAAAAACGAATGGACGATAATAGAAATTTCAAATTTCATGAAAAATAATCTTTAATTTTTTACAAATCACTCGATAAAAGAATAAAAAAAAAAAATAAGAAATTAAAATACACAATCGTACCATCCGTTATTTGCTATGTAATTTATTATTAGATTGTGTATACGTGTGATTGTACTATTTTAAATATTATACAAATAATATATATATATACATATATATACATACATATATTTTTATATTTATATATGTAGAGTGATGCAACTAAAACTGCAATTTTAAATAATAAATTTAATAACAGGTGTTTTTTTTTTTAACAATAATTAATATTATTTATATCAATGTAATTAATGTCCAGTTACAAATGACGATTCTACAAGCTAAATTTTAAATAATAATAGATAAAAATTGCAGAAATTCTTGTTATACCACCCTATAATATTTATAATATAAAAATATATATGTATATATATATATATATATATATATGTATATGTATACACATATATAATATATATAAAAATAAATATAAATATGTGTGAGTTTATAGATTTTCGATGGAAGGTAAAAGAAAAAGAAAAAAAAGATACACAGAACAGAAATTTTTGGTTTACAATTTAACAACACACATATGTATGTAATATACATATGTATATAAAAAATTAATTACTGAAAATGAATTCAGTAATTGCTTGTCTCGTGTCTTGCTTCGGATTAATATGGATCTCTTATTTCAGAAAAATACGGAATAAAATATTTTTGATCTATGAATCAAGTGTTTTCCTTATTTTTTTTTTTTTAATGTGATATATAAAACCTGTATGTATATTATATATTGAATAAGTTATTGAAATATAATAATAAATTATATTTATATTTAACTCATTAATTATTATACTTAATATATTATAAATTATATATTTTTTTATTTTTCATAAATAAAATCTATATTTTTAATAAAATTAGTTGAAATATAACAATACATTAATATTAATTGCAATATATAATATTTGAATTAAACAAATTTGTTTATTGCATTGTTTATTAGTGTACGTAAAAATATAATGTTATAGTCAAACTTATTATCAAAAAAATACCATAATAAAAAAACACAAGATACACATTTTTTGTCAAGTTTTCTTGAAGAAGTATATTATGAAGGAAAACATAAACGCAGGCGCAGTAAAAGTATTGAAATAAGTTAACAGTGGTGATTATTGTAGTATGAATAAACACATACTATATATTATATTTATATTATATAATATAATATTAAAGATATATATATATATATATATAAAATCTAAACTCAAACATTTCCATAATTTAAAAATCAAACAAAACTAATCAACTTATACGATTACATTATTTAACTACAAATACAAGCAAAAAAAAAAAGAAATAATTAATCTAAACAAATTTCATTAAGATATAATAATTAATTATTAGTGTATGTGCATATACGAGCATAATTAAATATTAAGATTTATTATACTTAAATAAGAAAGAAAAATAATATAATAAGTACACGAAGCCTGTTTTTTCTTCTAAAGCTTACTGTAAGAGATTTGTGCAATGACGGGAAACATAAACGCAGGCGCAGTTAAAGTATTGGGGGTTTGTGGTGGTGAACGAACGGCGAACGATAGCAAGCAAGCAAGTCCCGGTAATCAATGACACACCAGGGTGCTTAGAAGCATTTCTATACAATTGAGATAGTACGCGTTCCTCGCACGCGTAGAACGGAACACTTCGTCCCCGTTCGGTCATTTAACGAGCTTCTTCTAAAGCTTCTTAAAAGGAAGAGGAGGAAAACTCACAGTAGTGAAAAACGATTAACACACTTTCCAACAAAACCAACTTTCTAATCCATCCGAATATATTTTTACCCAATTTAGTTTTTTTTTTTTATTCCATTTTTTTTTCACCTTCTATTAACATTCGTCGACACAACACATTTCTATTTTTGTTCTTTAAATTATATTTTCAAAAGGTGTTAGATAAACAATATATTGTTATTAGATTTTCGTTAATTGGGCAGCCATAAAAACGGACAATTCAAGAATAGAAGTTAAGAAAAAGGCGCGTTAATTTGTCATCAATCATTTTTGATAGATTTTGTTCTCAATTTTTCTTCCTTCCCTTCCTTTCTACCTGTTCTTATTATTTCTTTTCTCTTTATGTGTATATATATATATATATATATATGTATGTATATTGTAAGTAGTATTGTATAGTTGTCCCTCGACGTTATTGTTTCATCTCATTCTGGATGGTTGACAATAAAATAAAACGTTGAAGAAAAAGACCATGTACAATGGAAGGTTCAAATTTCGAACGCAGCGTAAACTTCGAGGAGAACCGTAAAGAAGGTACGTCAAATTTTCTTTATTTTCTACATTTCAATCCTTCGTTCGTATTAAATTATTAATAAATTTAAGAAGCCATTGCTTGAAATAACGCTGTTCGATGTAAAAAGGGGTAACTTTGTTAAATGTCTACGATTGGATAAACGTGTTCCTTTTATTTTCAATTGTATACACGTTTTTATTGTCACCTGTAAAATATAAAAATTCGAATATTAATCTTTAAATATTTTTCTACATATATATACATATATGCTTCATGATTTATCTTTTAAAAAAATGAATAGAATTTAGATTGAATTATACAAATTATGAAACACATTTGCAGGACAAATAACAACGTGTAAAATGATTGCATGATTCTAGTTGCTTTTATATTTATTTAACTTGTTTGTGTGTTAAATATTAGAAGATAAAAAAAAATTATGAAGAAAGGGAGACTTAATCGTGCCCTAATTAAAAAAGAAAGAAAAAGAGAATAATGTGACAAGAAATATTATTTTAATCATCACTCTTCTCAAGTCACGCGATTTCATAATGAACATAAATTATTGTGAACTAGTCTAATGTATGCGAGATTTCATTTTTCACAATTAATATTTCCTTATATTTTTATGTTTCTATTAAATATTTTATTCGAAATCTTGCCAATTAAAATGAAATGTTATCGTAAAAGAAAAAGAAATGAATTGAAAAGAAAAAAAAACAATGTCATTGTTTAAATTCAAAGCACAAACGATTCATTATGTTACGCGAAATTGTTTCGTGCACGCTCATGCTTATTAGCTTTTGCGGTCACATTTAAAAAGAAATAATAAATGATAAAATAATAATACCTTAAAGAAAAAGAAAAAAAATAAATGAAAAAAATTAGTTGAGTACTTTGCTTTAAGCTTAACTTTGCACGCAAATTATTCTTATGTTCGGTTTCTTTTATTATTGTTGTTGTGTTGTTGTTGTTGTTTTGGAAGATGGTAAGTGTCGAATAAAATTGTACATCAACAATAATTATCTTGACTTATTGAAAATCTTCAATTAATATTTCATAATAATTAAAAATTATTAACAAGATCATCAAAACGTTCCACCAAAAAAAAAAAAAAAAATGAAGGAATGCAGTTATAAATACTCAACCATGAAAATAAACTCATTTGAGCGACACGTGTGATCATATACTTTGGTAAGAGGATCCTTTTACAAGGATGACTGATTTTTTTAGAATCCAGAGTGAAATCATGGAGCGATTTAATCGCTACAACTACCACAACAACTACTACTACTACTACTAAGACAGATCTTCTTTTACGTGCCTTCATCCTCCTGATAATCTTCTTCGGCGAATCATCTTCCATTGCCTGTTCCGTGCAACGTTTTCTGCACGATTTCATTTAGAATTAAATCAATCGTTTCCCGATAATGTGTTGGATATGTTGAACGATACCATTGAAAAATGTTTCAAAGAGCAAACTTAAACATGGGTAGCGGAAATGTTGGGGAAGTAGCAACGATATTTCATCCCCGACGATCTCGTGCACCAAGTATAGTCCTTAGCGAGGATCAACAAAACCATGGTCCAATTGCCAGTCCTATTCAAGTTGTGCTGGATTCGACAGGTAAGATGCATTTATAGGAGCTTAAAGTTACTACTACGAATATACGAATGAATGAACGATATTTTAAATATAAATGGGATGTCTCCTTTAAGTTCAATATCATTTAAATCAATGTTCTCAACCCAGACTGAACAATATAATACTCCAAATACTTTAATTATAAAATTTGAAACTGTTAGGTCCAGTACTGGATTGTATTTTAATGTTTTTACTGTATATATAATGAAACATTAAATGAGACATCCTGTAATACGTATAGAATAAAACCAAAGAGAGAACACATAGAAAAACTTTGTTTCATCAAAAATGACTTTCTCTACATCATACCAGTGTTACGTTAAGAGCATAAGAAGCCAAGAGGAATAAACTCCTTTACAACCGGGGTGATGTCTTATCTTCACGGTACGCGTTTTGTGGTAGTTATGGTTTAGAGAGTTCTAGAATAGAATAAAAAGTGTATACCGTATATATATATCTGACGTTCATAAATCATCGGGCACTTTAAATCATAAATATTGAATTTATTCTACATACTATTTAATAAATCAAATGAAATATATAGTTAGCTGTCCGATATGACTCATGAACGATAGTACAAATATACGAAGAGTTCATGTTCGCTTTGATTTAATTCACTTATAGCAATATCAAAGAAAGAGCTTCGTTCTTTGCATTGAAAGCAATTAAATGGCTGGGTAATAACTTTTGCCGGGTACACACTTTTTCTTAATGGAACAATCGCTCAACTAAAAACAAGAAATATATTTGTTAATTCTTTGTACAATAGCACCGCTTATTGCTATTTATTGATACTATACATTAAAACATATACACATCATTCATTTATTATTTATTCACATTGTTGCTTTGCTCATACTCACCATTGTTTCTTTTTGTGTCATGTCATTATATATAAAATATACTAATTCAAATATTTTATTGTTTCAGAGTGCGAGCAACAACAAGGTTGCAGCGTTGCTGGTGGATGCGGTGATTCAGCATCAAGTTGTAGATCTTTAGAAACAAGTGGTAGTGGTGTAGGTTCCGGAACTGGTACTGGTATCGCTACCGGAAGTACAGGAGGACCTGGTGGTGGTGGTGGTGGTGGTGGAGGAGGTCAGGGACATAGTACCTCTTTAAGTCAAACTCAATCTACGTGTAATGTGACTACACCTTCTGTAGCTTATCAACAATCCAGACCGAACAAACTCTCCGCTTGTTATGCATCCTGTTGTGCAGAGTCTGCAAGAAAAGTATATAATTTATTTAACTAATTTTTGATTAATTAATTAACCCTAATTATTTATTGTCCATATGTTATATTGTACACTAGAAACAAATACATTTGTGTAATATTTATTTTGTTCGATTATTTCAGATATATTTTGGCGTGTGTGTTACAATATGTGTGACGGCTAGTTGGGTTGGAGCAACCCACTGCATAAAATATTTATACTTTCATAAGCAAACGAGCCCTAGTTATACATCCGCATCAAATGTCTCCGTTACCGAGCCCCGTCATCAGCATGTAATTAGACACGGTGCTTCAATTCTTTAAGACACTCTTTTGTCACTGCCAAGAGACCTTTACCCACTTTTCACTTTCATATCTTATATTTGTCTTATTTAATTGGGTGCACATAATTACGTTCTTTCATTTATAAAATTCAAAAACAAAATATTCTCTTAATTTAAATGTTTATAACTTTATTATTATAATTAACATTAATATTTCATTGTAGACTGTGCTTCCATACAATGCACCCTTCTTCACAACATGGTTCTGCACAAACTGGGAAGTATTATACTTTCCAGTTTATTTCATTTGCCGAGCAGTTAGAACGAAATGCACGACACCATCAGAAATATTAGCTGAAAGTCTTCGTGGATTTCGAGACAAAGGTTTCACTGGTGGACGTTTCCTCGTTAAATGTAGTCTCTTCTGTGGACTTTGGGTTGTTACTAATTACATGTACATCTACTCGTTGAGGATACTTTTGGCTACTGACGTGATGGCATTGTTTGCTACCAATGTTTCCTGCGTTTATCTTCTATCTTGGGTGATCCTTCACGAGCAATTTGTTGGAGTTAGGGTAAGACTAAAGATAATGGAGATATTTAAATATTCCTAGTTGAATTTTATTCTGAATATTTATCAAATTTATTACAGATAGTAGCAGTGATCCTATGCAATACTGGCATAGCTCTTCTAGCTTACATGGATGGTATTACAGGAAGTCCAACATTGGGTGGTGTAGTTCTAGCAACAACTGCAGCAGCTGGATCTGCTGTTTACAAAGTAACGACTCTGTAAAAAACGTTCGAACATTTAATTGAAAAGATAGAAGAAAATCATTTCAAGAATAAATACTTTTCTTTTTATTTCCAGGTGGTATTTAAAAAAGTTATAGGAGAAACGACATTTGGTCAAATGTCATTATTCTTTTCTTTGATTGGTCTTTGCAACGCTGCTCTTTTATGGCCAATTTGTTTGGCCCTTTATTTTTCGGGTGCTGAGAGCGTAAATTGGACTCGATTACCATGGGCAGCTCTTTTGTCAGCCAGCATACTTCATCTAGGTCTGATCATGCATTGAATTCTTTCAATTATTATTCCATAGTTTATTCCTCTCACTCTATCCTAATGTGATGCTGGTGAACAATAACACAATTTAACGGAATTAGTAAACCTATTAGAATTGTTATTTAAGTGAGCACTCATTATGTTACAGTTGCAAATATGTTAGGAAACTTCAGCATCGCACTTACTTATGATCTATTCATTACACTTGGTCTGATAACTGCTGTTCCTGTTTCTGCAGGTATGTACATTAGTAACAACACACCAGGTCTTTGCATCGCATTTACGTTTTTTTTCTTTTTTGGTCATAGCGCACATTATTTTAGTAAGTTCATTCTATAGAGAAAGTATATATACATATATCATTTATAATTTACAGAAATAAAATGAATTCATGAGAATGCGTATCATTTAATACCTATACATGTATTTATACAATATATATATATGCATGTCCTCACTTATCACATAAAGGATCTTTCGAAGGAAGATACTGTTCCTCAGAAACTTCATTGAGATAATTTCTAATCATTCAAATATGATCAGTGAAGTTCCAGAGGAACAGTCATACAAATTCGAAAGTTTTATTAAAAAAGGAAGACACGACAACTACAATGTTAGTAATCGCCCCGTTGAAATGATTGCATAGCTCTGGATGTCGTTCTATATGGAGCGCACTTCATGGGCATGAAGCTGGCCGGAATGATCTTCATTGCAGTCGGCTTCTTTCTCGTGATGTTCCCAGACAACTGGCCCGATTACATAACAAGACTCCTTCGGTATGCACACTATGATCTTTTTTATTATAATGCAATTATGTGGTATGCACTTTACAATCCAAACTATTACAAATTTTGATTTTAAGTTCATTATTATTATTAGCATTTAGTTTGATCTTTTAGTGATATTCTTCTCTATCTATCTATCTATTTATCTGTCTATCTATTTATCTGTCTATCTATCTATATCTTATTTTTTTTATATATTTTTATATGTATATACAAAATATGAGTATTTTATATCAAATGATAGATATATAGATAAGACGCATAAAAAGTGTGCACGTATGGGCACAATATACACACACTAATATTCTTGCAAGAATATGAAAATGATTATTTTTGTTTACATCTTATTTCGCACCTAGATAGAGGGCAAGAATGTAGTCTCACTTAAGTAGGATATGCTTTTGTATTTTTATAATGATTGCCTTATAGGAATATTCTCCATCTTTTTCTTCTTCTTCTTCTTCTTCTTTTTTCTTCCTTTATCGCGCGTCCTTCCTTAATTAGAAATAATTAATGTGAAAATGTTTAGTAAAAGCTTCATATCTCCTTCTTATGTTTAAAATTGATCTAATCCATCAGTGAAATATTTCAAAACGTTTCTTATTGGTAATCAGAAGAAATTTTTCAATGAACAATCATTGAGGTCACAATCAGCTGCAATCCCACAAGAAGAATAAGAAAGAAAATAAGAACTTTATACAAACCATGATTTATTTCTTTCTAAAATAGATAGGGAAAAAAAAACAAGTTCTTTCCAAATTCTTTCTGAAAGTCAGTCAGCATTAATCGTAGAGATTTTCTTTCGCATGTAGAGAGCCAATTTGTGCATCCGTGCGATATTTTTAGGATGTTTTTAAAAAACCAAGCATTGGTATTGTTTTACAGGATGCCTGGAATATGCAACAAATTTAAAGTGTAGTTTATAAAAGATAGAACAAAATTAAAACAGAATAGAATGGAATAATAATATTTTAAGTATTATGAAACAATAATAGCAATATATATTTTTTATAAATTACCTTAGATGACATCGATGATATCTCGTTAATTAAAATATTAAACTTCTTCCCCTATTAATATATAATTATACATATATATATTTTTTTTCATTAATATTTTTATTTTTTATTGGGGTATACCAGTTGTCGCGTTATAGCAATAATAAAATCTTATATATATCATGTTATACATATATACATATATAAAATCACGTTATATACTCGTTATATTATATTCAAATAAATCCTACGAATATTTCAAGAGTTAACATTAATAATAGACATATATATATATTGTGGAATTATTATCAATTAAGGAAAACAAAAAATAGAAAAAAAACAGTTGCAAGAATTTAGAATATTATAAAGAGATATTAAAAAGAAAAACAAACCCCAAAACAGTATACGATTGTCAAGTAATTCTCACTATCCTAGTTAGCTAGTTAACCTCTCTTTTTTAATCATGCATAAAAATTAACAAAAAGTTATTTATCTTTATTCTTTTTTAAAAATCTAATTCTATTCTTATTAAAAAAAAATATTTTTGAATTATAATTATCGAATAATAATTCAAAATCGATACGTATCTAACGATTATCGCTACGTACATCGATAAGTTAGATTTATCGATAGATGTCATTAAACGCGGGAATATTTAATTAGATATTTTACAGAGAAGAGATATCATTTGTTTTACTTACATTTATCATTTGAATTAATTATTAATTGGAAATCTCTAACACAAGCCGAATTGCTTGTACCGCTTAAATGTGTTATGTGTGAATCGACATCAACACTTCATCGCTCGCTTCCCAACTATCAGGATCCATTATATGCTGTTACAGAAACATTGTTATCCTCATGAGTTACAATACAAGGTAAGAAAATACATATCGCCTAATAACGTCCAACTAAACTGACAATACTGAAAATTCATTTGAATTTTAATAAAGAAACAAAATATTGCATTTATCTATAAACCTTTATCAAAATTAGTTTCTAACTTGACACACCTTTACAAGTAATCAAAACAATTACTTTTATTTTTTACAATATGTACAAAAATTTGTATCAATCATAAACATTGATTTATTCTTTTTATATTTTGTATTTAAATCATTTTTTATAAAGAGTAATGAATTTTCTGTATAGTACATGAGTGTAAGGACAATATAAATGGCGGCATGATTTTATTCCTTTGAATATAAAATTCAATTGAATTTTTGTATACGTGAAACATGTTGCTTGAGCGTGGTGTGTGAATGCATGAGCTTTATTCTCCAAAATATAAAATTGATTAGTGTAATTTCTTCTCTTTTTTCTTTCTTTCTTTCTCTTTCATTCACTCTTTGCTACTCACCGTACTTTTAAACACAAATTTGAATTTTAAAGCAACCGAGCAATCACTAAAAAGCTTTAACTTATAACTCACATGCTTATATTTAATCAATGTAATATATACACTATTTTAATACTAAATTATATATTATAATAACAACAATAATGTTTATCCATTTTAAAATATGTTGAGAGAAAAAAAAGAAAAGAAATTTAATAAGAAATTAGAGTATTTATATCTTTTTCGCGTTCTGATTTCTCCATTCTCATATTTTCATATTTTCTATTGAAATTGCAATCTTTCATAATATTTTGTATATTTTTCTTTTATTTTTCTTAGTTATGGGATACGTTAAACTTCCTTGCGTTATTATCTAAACAATTTCAGTTAAAACCCAATGAGATTTCTGTTAGGACATTGAGAATGTTTGCGAATTATCTGTCGTTTTTTTCTATATATTTTTCTTTGTAATCCCATATTACATAAAACGGAGGAACGAACGAACGAATGAAAGAAAGAAAGAACAATTACATCACGGAAATGAAGTTCAGAGTTGAAGGAAAAAAGTTCCGAGTATCCTCCCCTTCGTAAAGGAGATCCAAACTTGAGAGAAATGAGATATCGTTGATCACTGATGTATGGTGGCCCTTGATACGCAGTACGACGCAGTGCCAGCCAAGAAGAACAACAGTTAGGAGCAGAACGAGTCAACAATGGCAGTACAGGTTGAGGAGTTATGGGGTTACGAGCTTGCATGGGGATGGACAAACCCTTCTCCCAATGACTGCTAATAACAACAACAACAATAACAACAACAACAGCAATAACAACAACACTGCCACCAGCTCAAACTTTAACAATCGACATGTTAACACATCGTCTCAACAGAACAGCTCGACCCCATCTTCCGAATCCCAATCGCACCGGTGTTTCCCTATCCCAACCACGATCTCAACCTCGACCTCGACCTCAACCGTCATCGTCACCAACAACCATCGTTGATTGCTCATCGGCGTCTGCTAGGACGCAGAAAGGTATGAGAGAACAAGCACAGTTACACTCGGATCAAGCTCACGTTCATGGTCCAAAGTTTTATACTATAAAATACTTCTGATCTGAAAAAAGGACATGTTATATATTTATTTAAAAATGTATCTAATTATTTACTTACTTTATTTGTTTTTTTTTTTCTTCCAAATTGATCAATGTTCTCGTACATGACACACGTTGACAATTCTTTATCCGAGACTGGCTGTATTTGTAATTTAACAATCTCCAGTTCCCTCTACGAGAAGATTTGATTATATAATAATATAGGATGTAATCTGATATTGAGAGATTTACAGACCCAGTGTAATGCTTTAAATCTTCCTGTACTGTACAAGGACTACATATATGGTATCACTCTTTCACGTGTAAATTTAATACTATACAATATATGTAATTCTTGTATAGTGGACTATTTAAAGTGTTATCTAATTTCATATATTTTTTTGTTTACAAACTATGAAAGAAAATTTTTCAATTATTTTGTTGTATGTACCTTCACATTTTTTTGAATAATAATTCAAATATGCAATAGATCAAAATTAAGATACTTTCAACATTAGTAAGTATTTTTTCGGATTTTAAATACTAAGCAGAGCTAGAAAATGCTTGAATTCCTTTTAATTCCAATAATGCTAATCGAGAGTTGTTTAGTATGAAAATGTTGTATAATTACCCTATCAAAAATTAATTATAATAAGATTGATTTTATTAACAAAAGTAAAAAAAAAAATTTTGGTGTGTTACTACACAGAGAACGTGTACAACACATAAATGTATTTTTGATTGAATTAGTTTTTTTCCTCATATTCGGCATCTTACCTGTAGTGTGATTAGAGTGTGGTATGTTTAATATATTACCCCAGTTTTTGTTTGTAACCTTTTTTTGAATGTTATATGCATACTTTACTTACACATTTATAGATATGGAATGAAGCATCGTGGGGTGTGATGATATTCAATTTAATCTGGATGTATATCGATGAACGATGATATATCTACGTAGGATTCTAATAAGACTTCTTTTTTTATATACTTTCATTAATTATAAAGTTGTAGATAAATTATATTCATGGAATAGTATCATCATTCTTCGTTATTGTAAAACCTACAAAAATAGAAACATTCTGTATTCATATTATCAACTTTAAATAATCTTTTTAAATCTTGATAACACACATTATCATTGTGGAATGTTTCTTCATTGTGGTTCTACCATGTTGTGTGAAAATAGTAAAAAATAAAAAAAATAAAATGATTGCAGTGTGATATTTGCATGTTGAATTAGTTGGCTGTAAATATAAATACATAAATAACAGCTAATCAAAGTTGACGCTGTTCGCAGATGGAGTAGAAGACATAGACATGGTGTGCCAGGTGGTGCATCTCGTGAGGTGATAGATTATCGAACAGGATATATAAAATCTCATCTACGTTCGCCTTCAGGAAGGGTTCGGTGACTAATTGTAAACGCATCATTTGTAAAAGCATTAATCAAGTTTCAAGTTCCAATCATCAAAGTCCTGTTTAAGGTATTGTGAACATAAATAATGTTATGATTAGGTAAAAAAATGGGGAAAAGAAAAAAAATAAAAAAGAAAAGGAAGAAAGAATAATTTGATTTAGCGATAAGATTGATAATACACAAATATATATATATATGAATATATATAAATATATATTGTCAGATATAAGTTTCAAATAATTTAAAAATTAACTTATTCTTTTCTAAGTTCTTATTTTTATCGGAGGAAAAAAAGCACAAGGCTTTTATTAGACGCACTATCCTTTCTTATACACAAATGTTTAATTAATCGAGCAATAAATTCGCTCTTCTTTCCTCTCTTTCTTGTGTGTGATCCTATTATTTCATTAATAATTATTCTATTTAATCTTCTTAACGTTTAAAATGAAACTGCATAATATTTGTTATATATATTTTTGCAAAAATTATATTTTCAATTTGTTTCTACTTGCACTTCTTCATACCACTTTCTTGATCGTGTAATATACTTAATATTGAAATGTGTGTAAAATCTTATGATCTCCTAAAATGCCTTCTTTCTGAAAAAAAAAAAAAAAAAAAAACAAGAAAAATAGAAACTGTACAATACAAATAATAGTATATAACATTAATATTTTTTTCAGAGAATAATATAAAAAAGTTGTTTTTCATTGATTATGACATAAAATAACATTGAAGATAGTTTGATTTAATGAAAGAAAAATAATAAAAGCATTCTTATACTAAATTCGATATCCAATTAATTGGATGTCGAATGTAAAACATATCTTTTATTTTCAGAAAATATATCCTGTATAGATACTTCAATGATATTTACACCTATATTATTAGTTCCTTTGTAATTATGATTTTTGAATATCTAATATAAGATGATCATTTGGAAAATATAATGAAATAATTTGATAATAGTTACATTTATTATTCAAATAATTTGGATTAGCATCGTTGTGTCAATATAGATTCAATGATGGCCAAACTGTATCATATACAAGATGTCTTGTAACTGTATACGTGAGCAGGGAATGATTTTACGTAGAATACAATTTGTTCATATAAAGCTTTGTTTTTGAAAGAAATACTCCTGTTTGCTTATTACTATTAATTACAAGACACCCTGTATACTCTTAACGTCAAAACTTCATCCTTTTAAAACAAAACATTGATATAATTAAAAAGTTTGGTCACTGTTATCTAATATTGACAAATCGTGGATTCTATACACCTGCAGTAAAAAAATAAAAAATAATAAAAGAGGACAATCAATTACGAGTGAACTATCTTTTTTAAATATTATACTATTTATATTTAATGTCACGTTTATAAATTATTAGAAGAAGTGCCATTCTTTACTATAAAACGATCACTAAACACCTTATTCATTATCAAATCGTAATAATTAAAATTAGGGGGAAAATATTGAACAGGAGTTTCTTAAAATTTATTGCTAAAACTATTAATCATATTTTATAGATAACTCGAATTTAGTCCATTATAATAAATTTTAATTATTATGAGAAGATAATATTTAGCAATTACAGGGTCGACTATCCTATATTATTAAAATATAGATCTCAATCCCAGTGTTCTATTTAAATAATATCTTGTGATGGATTGAATATTAAATAATTGACTGAATAATGAATGATTAGTCAATAGATACAACATTTCTATGTAGTATTTAATATATTGGATTTGAAATTTGAAGAAAATAAACATAATAATAATAATAACAATAATAATAATAATAATGATAATAATAATAAAAAGAAAAACGACGTTTCTTAAATTATCAATTTTATTCTTAAATTTGTACCATCTTTCAAAACTAAAATCAAAGAGTTGATTGTTTAAAGTTTTTATGAAAGGTATATACAATATATATATATATACATATATATGTAAAAATATATAATATTTAGATTATTATAAAATTCTTTCTAATATCTGTTAGTATCGTTATTCAAGTTTAATGAAATATTGAAATACCAGGAAAAGCAATAGCTGTTCTCTTAAAAAAAAAAAAACTAGTATATGCATAAGCAATGAAGTTTATGCATATGCAACATTGAATGCATATTCTCAATAACATGTATATCATTCAATCGATAAGGTCATCATTTCACATAAGCATAGAAATTTATAAAATACGCAGTGGCACTTCATTAAAGAAAATATAATTTATTTTTTTTTTTGTTCAAATACTATTATTATAAATTATATAAGAAAAAATGCTTTTATTCTGAGCACTCATTAGTATCTTTGCAATAATTGAAAAATTATTCATTCGTATCGAATACACAGTTACCTGATTAAACATACATATATCTTATTCTCACGCAATTATTTTCACACACGTTATCGTATTACAGGTATATAGATATCCAATACTACTCTCTGGAGAGTATGTTTTTCGACTGATTAAGTTATCTCACTTTAGATGTCAATTAATGAAAATAATTAGAAATAAGTAATTGCATATTTAAGAAACTGTGTAATTAATGATGATGTTTATAATAGTTTAATATTATATTATAAATTTAGTTTTCAAACAGAAATAATAATAATAATAATAATAATAATAATAATAATAATAATAATAATAATAATAATAATAATAATATATATAATATTAAATTATATAATTCAATAATAAATATAATTTATTAATAAGAAATGAAAATAATTGATTCATTTGTGCAAAAGAGAGATTTTAGTAACATTTACTTGATGTTCTTTCGAATTGGATGAATAGGATGAACCATGTTGGATAAATCAGGTGGATTTTTTTCAAAATAACTTATCTCCTTCATACCACCTTCTGCGATTGACCATAAATCTGGATAAGATTGTTTAAAATTGTTGTACCATTTCTCGACGTAAGGCCATTGATCCAATTTAAAAGAAATTGCTTCTAAACACATGGTACTAGTGATTAATGGAAAATCTGCTATAGTCAAGCAATCTGTTAACAAAATAATTTGGAATATTATTTAAATCATTATTTTTATGATATGCACATATGTAGTAAAAATAATATTACTTACTAGCAGCAGCATAAATTGTATTTTCATTTTGTAAATATTTATTGAAAATATCTAAAGCCATTTTTACTTTCTTCAAACCCAACGGAGTTCTTTCATAGTCGAAAAATATTGGTGCCATCTTATGTAACATAAAAAAAGAAAAAAAGATAATAAAATAAAATCGAAGTAACAATAAGTGTTCTTAAATATATAATATGTAATATTATCTTACCACATATTCAGAGATATTACGATAATAATAAGCAAGATTGAAACAAAGACGATGATTTACAATGGCACGTTCTCGTGGATCCTTTGGATATAATTTACCAAAAGTGTCGTATTTATCACCGAGATATTGTAAAATGGCATTACTATGAAAAAAAAGAAAAATAATCATTTAATTTAAATGAATTTTGTCAAGCTTAAATAAATTTATATTGTTTAGATAAAACATACCTTTCTCCCATTACAAGATCATCGTCAACTAAAACAGGTATTTCTTTTTGAGGATTAAGCTGAAACAACGATGAATTATTGAATTTATTTATTATTATTAAAATATATATTATTTAACATTTATAATTACCTTTTCATATTCTTCAGTCATATGTTCACCTTTCCCAAAATCTACGTCAACCAATTCATATTTAATGTTTAAAGCTTTTAGCGCTTGACGACATGCAAGAGATGGTGGACCATCGGATACAGAGTACAATTTCATTGCTAAAATAAAATACAAATAAATAAATGTTTATTAAAATGTACAAATATTATAAATTGAAAGAATGTGATATACATTACCGATTAATTATTTTATTCTTTAAACAGAATGGAAAGTTTTTAAGAGTATAATGAATACCTGTACTTAATGCAGATCAAGTTATATTGAAACACCTTTCACTTGTGCATTGCATTCAAGGACTTCAAAGAATATGTGGTTTGATAACTTTCGCTTGGTTTTATTCATTGAGAGCAAACCTTGTAATCCTTCTAAATACCTGTTATATATATATAACATGTAAATAAGCATCGTTATCTCTCTAATTACCATATTAAATCAAGTGGTGACCGAGAGTAACCACTCGAGTGTAAAGGCTTAAATTATTTTTAAATTTGGCGCCATAAATTAAATGACATTTTATGCACCGTCGATAATTTTGCTTGTCGATAAAATAGTTTTTGATTTTCTATTTTCTTTATTTAATGATAATAGATAGAATTATATTTATTCACAATTTATTATTTAAATAATTATGTAATTTATTAAGATTATAATTCTTAGTCATTATTTAAGAACAAAGTGCATACATGACCAATAAAAAACACGCAAAATAAATACGATAACAAATCTCGAACGTGATTAGTTTAGAGGAATGAACTTTGACATCTATTGATGCTTGTCTTGTATTTTGATTGGTTGATCATTTAAATCTCGACCAATGATAGCGTAGCAAACAAATGACGTACTAACCTGAAGGAAATATTTTTCTAGTAGTTTTCCTATCTACATAAGTTGATTATTTCTAGTCCTCTTACACCAAGGAGTTGATCTCCTCTCGGTGCGAAAGATTTCTTCGTTTGTTCCACAAATAAAACAATAGTTAACTACATATTTAACGCTTTAAATAATTAAGTAATAGAAGAAAATTAAATTATTAATCTCGTGGATAAATTTAAGGAAAGTGTCGAAAAAAACGTTACGTTCAATAATAATGTTTATACATGTATTCTTGATACCTTTTAACACTTCCCTATAAAAGTTCAGAATATATCTATCTATTCTAACAATTTAACACGAGATAATATGACGTACGCTGTGAATATTTATTGGAAAAAGTAAAAGAGTGATAATTCAAACAAATAACAACCAAAACAAGAAATAGTAAAGAAGGTTTAAGAAAATATTCGAGAAATTTGACGCATCGAGAGTGAGAGAAAAAGATAGAACTAGAAAGAAAGAGAGAGAGATAGAGTGGGGGTAGGGTTGGTGTACGTCTCTCTCTCTCTTTTACAAGAAGACCATCGAAATATATTTCATATTTAACAACAAAAAGAAAGATTTATATAAAAAAAGAAACGTAACATCGAGGACTGAACATATTTTGGGTGATCGTGGACCAAAAAAAAGCTAACTGACAAGAAATCGTTATTCGCACACACACTTCGGATTTAATCGCATTGTATAAGACGACGACGACGACGAAAACGTTATTCGATTTTTTCATTGCGCACTACGGTTGTGTCCGGTTCCTCCGGTTTTATATGCAACAGCATTAACATCAGCAGCAATTTACTTTGTTTATGTCATCGTGACGCCTATGGCGACGAAGTGTTTTGTTTTTCCCGATCGATGATGGAATATATCTCAAATTACATCTTATGATTTAGATTTTTGCGACAACTATTTTTGTAGTTCTACTATATACCATATTTAAAAAAAAAAAAAAAAACAAGAAGAAAGAAGAAGAAGAAAATAATCTTAAAACGAGGATAAACATTGATGTTTAACGATTTCATTAAATATCCCAGTAAACTTGTTAACAAAAAAAGGATTCGACACAATTAAGTAGAAACAAAAAAAGAAGAAGAAGAAGAAGATAGAAGTAAATTACACAAACTTGCTTTTATGATAATATAATAATAAATGATAATAACATTAAATCATTAGAGCGAAAAGATTAACAAAAGAACAATAAGTAATATTAATATTAATATTAATAATAATAATAGTAATAGATTGACTAAAGCGCAGGAGATGGCATCATCAACGATAGCTGTTCCTTCGGGAACAGTATCAATATCGACATCAGTTGTCGGTATTACTGGAAAGGATGAACTTGATGGTGGGGATTTGTTAAGCGAAGTTAGAAACATCAACAATGTTACTGGTTACAACAATAGTAGCAGCTCAGGTGATGCATTAGAAGAGATGACTTGTAACAATGGTAAAATAGAAGATCAACAATGCACCTTGTGTTCGAGCAAATTGTGCTCGCCACGTGTATTATCCTGTCTTCATGTATTCTGCGAAGGATGTTTAGATAAACTACTCATAAATGGAGCTGGAGATTCTAAAGTAGAATCTGTATTAAAATGTCCCGTATGTTATCAAGAAACTTCCGTCAGTTCCAAAGGCGCTGCATCTCTAACTTGTGATTATGTATTAACAAATATACTCGACATGTTTGCCATTGAAAATATGGCAGTTTTATGTACCTCATGCAAGGCTAAAGAAAACGCTGTTGCGCGTTGCTCAGATTGTGCCAATTTTCTCTGTCCTAATTGTAATACGGCACATCAGTTTATGCGCTGTTTCGAAAGTCACAAAGTCATCGCCTTTGAGGATTTGAAAAAATCTAAGGAAACTATTCCTATACATAAACCTATTTTTTGTGAATATCATCCTACTGAAAATATGAAATTTTATTGCTACACATGTCAGGTAAATTTCTAGTTTTTTTCTTTTCTTATAATAACCAAATTGTTCTTTTATCAATTTTGATATTTTGATTAGGAACCAATCTGTAATGAATGTCTTCTTATCGAGCACAAAGCACCGGATCATCAATATGAAAGATTAGCTGATGCTGAACCACGCGAAAAGGAAGAATTATTGAGTTTAATGTCAGAAAGTAAAACCAAAATAAAAGATTGCGATCAAGTTACAACGCAATTAGAAAATGCACTTAGTGAATTGCAAATACAACGTGATCAAGCTAAAGATTTAATAATGGAAACTTTTCAAAGTTACAAAGCTATTTTAGAGAAATGTCGAGATAATGCATTGGATGAGCTTGATAAATTACACTCAGAAAGAGAACTTGAAATAATGGATAGTTTCCATAAGTAAGTTTTAATCGTATTTACTCTAATTAGATCATTAACCCTTTGCACTATAATGCATGAAGCTTGTATGTAATATATTTTACAATTTAAACTTGATAAAACACGAGAGGGGAGAGAATTTGACAATTAAATCAAAGTGTAAAGGATTAATATAATTTAGATATTTAATGTATATTTAAAAATATTTATTCACTTTTTAATATAGTGTCGCGAAAGTTGCTGAAAAAATAGACGACGCATGCCGTTTTACATCTAGACTTTTGGATCATGGAGATACTGTGGAAATATTAGCTCTTCGTCGTATCGTAGGGACACAACTAATAAATTTAATTAAAAGTACCCCAAGTCCTCACATTACATTTTGTATAGAGTTCCAGACAGATTATGGTCATTTTGAAAAAACTATTACGGTATTTACTAAAAGTTACTTTATACATATTTTCCCTTTTTTCTTTTTTATTTTACACCGTTAAGGTAATAATATATTCTTTTTATTTATTTTTTATTCAGGAGGCGTTCGGTAAATTTCATACAGAAAGTACACCAATAACCAAAATTCTTCCAGAAATGAAACCAACCATACAAGGTATATCCTCTAATCAGCAAATCATTCACACTTCAATAAGTTGTCCTAGTACGATCAGTACAAGTTCTCCCATTTCAATTCCTGCCTCGATGCAATCCTCATTCGAAGGTGAACCTTCATTTATTATTCCACCTACAACTAGTCCTCAAAGTATTCCACCTCCCCCACCACCTGTTTCTCTTCCACCAGGCCCCATTCATGGATTGACTAGTATTCAAGAATATAATTTACAACAACTAGTTAGTTTAGCGGAAAAAGAAATTGTTAATGACACTCGTGTTATTGGACCCAGCTCTAATTCGAGTCCAACTCCTTCCTTTACACTAGTCGATTTATTTGCTGGCGATTTAAACTCTACCAATCATGCTATCAACAATTTACAAGCTCTTGCTAAATTAGGAAATACTCTTGGCAGTCAAGGTGAGAAACACTTACAGTATTTCTCTCTTATTTATTATCAAATCAATCATTTGCTCATACATATTACATTTCAATTTGTCTACGTAGATTTAGGGAGTGCAACAATTAATGGTACCGGAGGTCTAGTACTCGGGCGTGTACCTTCCCCTGGTATTATTGATGCACCTAATTTGAACACTTTAACTGCCAACAGTCTTATGAATGGTGGTTTCCAATCTCTTTCATCCTCCACTTCTCCTGTACTCTCACAGGCTGCTGGTAATTTAAATCTATTTAAATTTACCTCTTCATTTATTAGTTAAATAAAATTACTTACTATTTAGATATTTTTTCTTTCATTTTAGATGAACTTATCAATGATACGATACATAATATACCTGTAGTAGTAAGTAATCCGGTTGCCAATGTACCTAGTGCAGGAAGTGGAAACTATGCCCATCTTCGTACTAACAATACTAAATTAACACCAATGCAAATTCGAAGTAAATTTGGTCAATTGGGTCCCAGTAAAGGACAATTTAATTCACCACATGGATTTTGTTTGGGTTCCGACGAAGATATTATTGTTGCTGATACTAATAATCACAGAATACAGGTACGTTACAAATTTCTTAAGTTAAATATAATATAAAAAAAAATATGTAAGACTCATCATTGCATAGACATTTTCAAATGATAGGTTTTTGAGAAGACTGGTACTTTCAAATTTCAATTTGGTGTACCTGGTAAAGAAGAGGGTCAATTGTGGTATCCAAGAAAAGTAGCAGTTATGCGTAATAGTGGAAAATTTGTAGTATGCGATCGTGGAAATGAACGATCTAGGATGCAGATATTTACTAGAAACGGTCATTTTATTAAAAAAATAGCCATTCGTTACATCGACATTGTAGCTGGTTTAGCTGTTACAAGTCAGGGTCAGATTGTAGCAGTTGACAGTGTGTCACCTACTGTATTTGTCATCAGTGATACGGGTGCCCTTCTTAGATGGTTCGACTGCAGTGATTATATGAGAGAACCAAGTGATATTGCTATCAGTGGTAAAATCAATTATTATATATTAACATTGCATATACATAGGTTGGAACTTAAATAGTGGCAACTATTTATTCACAACCGATACAAAAGAGTTACATGTTTGCACCTGTTACTGTCCTTCAAAGTAGTCACCAGCGTTGTATAAAACCCGTTGCCAGCGATGTGGAAGGCGTAGTATACCGTTAGCAGAGCCTGTTCTGTTGATGGTGCGAATGGAGCGGTCTACTACTGCCTGCCGAATGGCAACAGTTCTGAAGCGAATGCCACGAAATGGAAATGGTGAAATCACCATAACTTTCACCATACTGGAGCTCTGATGACGCACTTTCAACTTTCGCGGCGACCCATAATGACGCCATTCATTGGATTGTCGTTTCAGTTTTGGTTCCAGAGATTCGACAGGCAGTAGACCGCTCCATTCGCACCATCAATAGAACAAGCTCTGCTAACGGTATACTACGCCTTCCAAATCGCTAACAACGGGTTCTACACAACGCTGGTGACTATTTTGAAGGACAGTAACAGGTGCAAACATGTAACTCTTTTGTATCTGTTGTGAATAAATAGTTGCCACTATTTAAGTTCTCCCACCTCTACGTACATATTGTATATTTCATATACAAATGAAATACTATACATATTAATTAATAATTTATTTCTACAGGAAAAGAATATTTTGTTTGTGATTTTAAAGGACATTGCGTTGTTGTATTTAACGAGGAAGGAAAATTTTTGCGTCGCATTGGCTGTGAGAGTATAACTAATTTTCCAAACGGAATTGATATTAGCGATGCTGGAGATGTTTTAATTGGTGATTCACATGGTAATCGATTCCACGTGGCTGTCTTTTCGAGGGATGGTTCATTAATTTCTGAATTTGAGTGCCCATACGTTAAGGTAAGATATATATATATATATATATGTAGGTAATATTTTGGTTAATAATAATCTATCAATAATTTGTTTGTAATTTTATTAACGTAATTGTATGTTGCAGGTATCTCGATGTTGTGGCCTGAAAATAACTTCAGAAGGATACATAGTAACGCTGGCTAAAAACAATCATCACGTTCTTGTGTTGAACACTCTTTACATAGTATGAAGTGAGAAAAGGATGATGATAATAATAATAATAACAATATCACTAACATTTCTTCAACATCGGAGCATCATCTATTTGGAAGTGCTCTATTTTCAACGAAGGATAAGGATTTAAAAAAAAAAAAAAAAAAAAAAGAAAAAAAGAAGGCATGCCCAAGACACACTAAACTACTTAATTATTGGGCCTATCAAAGCAATAGATACAAGTGCAGCAGCAGCAGCAGCAGCAGCATGCAGCATGCAGCTTTAATAGTTGTAAAAAGTATAATGCGTCCCTCTTCTATGAAAGTACCAACATTGAAAGGAGAAAAAGAAGGTAAATGTATATTTCCGACCAATCAATATCATAATAGTAATATACTTAGCGAAGTTGCATTTGGTAAACTGCCAGAGTATAAAAAATTAAACATAATTAAGCAAACGTAAAGAAGAAGAAAAAAAAAACATAATAATAATAATTAAAGAAACAAATAAGCAAAAGATAAGAAACACGTTAAAGGAAAAGAAAAAGAAAAAAAAAGAAAAATCTACCAAAAAATAATAATAAATAAATAAATAACGATGCAGTGTGTGTTGCGCTGATGACCCGAAGTCAATCAATTGAAGTTGCTTCTTTAGTAGAGGAAAGCAATTTTAACATAATGGCCTTTTCGTCAAAATAGGTCCGTGGTACCATAGTTTTTGACACGTCAGTATTTTAAGTATGTTTACAAATCAAATTCTAGTCTCCTACTAATTGAGCACTATATCACGGTTTTTTAGGATTTGTGCTTGAAATAAGGCGCTACTCTCTTCTTGGTCTTGGGGTTTATTTTTTTGTTTTTTTTTTGTTTTGTTTTTGCGATTTAATTCAATGGAAAAAAATAACTTCTTTGTCTTCTTTATTATTATTTAGATTGACTTAGTAGAATATCTCAAGGAATGTATATATATTATATAACGATTATATGAGAGATATGATATAATATATATATATATATATATAAATTATTATTATTATTTTTACTATTATTATTATATAAATATATATATATATATATATTAGACTGTTCTCTCTATCTCATAGAATTTATTTTTGTTTTGTTTTTGTTCTTAATTTTTATCTTCTTGTTTTTCTCTGTTTTTTTTTTTCTTTTTTTTTAAATTATATTATTATACAAATTATCTCTATTTTGTTTTTTTTTTTTCGTTTTGATAAAGTTTATAAGTTTGTAGATAAAATGGCAAAGAAAATGGATTAAAAAAAAAAAGAAAAAAAAACTATATACGCGCAGGATCGTTCTATATATTTCTCCATGTGAGTATCAAAGTTTTTTCTGTGCTTGTCAAATCCGAGAAGAAGAAAAGAAAAAAAAAATGATTAAAAAAAAAAAAAAAGTAAATGATAATAATTGCATGCTTCGAAGGTCGGTAGTAGTTTCATAGCTAATTCTCCTGCTTATTATTCTCATATCGTATAACATATTAAAAAAAAAAAATAATAATAATAATTAAGAAGAAGTTTAAGAGTTAGTTTGTCAACTTAACGAATTAAATAAAAAAAAAGAACTCTTAGGCTTTTATTAAATAGGACGCAAAGTTTTGCAACAAAAAAAAAAGAGAAAAAAAAAACTATTATACTCTGTCGCAGCGCGTTTTTGTGTCACAATATTGTTGATAAATGCGTTTATTATATAGAAGTTAAATGTGTCGTCAAAAGAAAGAAAGAAAGAAAGAAAAAATGAAACTTATGGTACGTTGAAAATCAAACATTTAGTTACTTATAAAGAAAGTCAAAGAAAGAGAGACAGGAAAAGAAAAATATGAGAAAAAGAACAACAAAAAAAAACAAACAAAAGAAGAAGAAGAAGAAGCCATCTTGCAGAACATATTTTAAAGCGCATGTATAAAAAAGAAAAAAAGAAAAAAAAACAGATTGAAGAATAACTATTTAGACTTGCCACTTGAGTAGATTCCATTTGTGCATTGTTAAAATTAGTAATGTGAGGTACATAATGGTTATACAATATTTACTCAGGATGCTTTATTATGGTCCATCTTTCACAAAAATCTACATATATATGACATTATCATAATATATATGGAAAGTCATATATGTATCATTCATATAATACATATATACATACGTACATATATATTATATATGATATATAATAGTATAATATACACATTGAGAAAAAGAAAAGGAAAAAAAAATGAAAAAAAAAAAAAAATTACACATACGCATATATATATATATATATATATATTTTTTTTATTTATTTGTATTTTATTATATTATATTATATTATATATATATATATATATATATATATATATAAAGTACAAATATATATGTGTATGCGCCTAAGGTGGTGCGTATATATATATGTGTATATATATTTATATATATATGTATATGTATATATATGCGTATATGAATTACTGGTTTTGTGGTGCTAACGAAACATTTTGCATCCATTAAATAACACATGTATATGTATTTGTTATTAACTTACACGTCAAAAATCATTTTCCTATTCTACAATAAGTGAAAATGATTTGGGCATAATGTATTATTAAAAAAAAAAAAAAACACAAGGGGTTCGTTATATAAGTGAAAACGACGTGCAATGGTGTCGCATAACTTTACCTATGTAAAAAAAGAAAAAAGAAAGGCAGAAGAAAAGGATAAAAAAAAAAAGAAAAATACCCAGAGACAAAAAAGTAACTAAACGTACAGTTTGCTAAACAACTTCTATTTGTGTATATACAATACGATGAGAGAGAAGATTCACGTAAAAGAAATGGAAGGAGATTAAATTCCATACATTAAAAAAAAAGCGCATACATATATAGAAATACACATATTTTTTAGGGTTGTTTACATACATGATGATCAGCCTTAAGATTTGATTGAAGTAAAGAAAAAGAAAAGAAAAAAAAAAAACAGAAAAAAAATGCTACATATATATACATTATATATATATATGTGTGTATACAGCATGTATATTTAAATATTTAGCAGCAGATTGCGCTCTACACACATACAACCTACTACAAACACCACCAAAATATTATTACGTATATTGTCTAAGATAATATTTGTTTACAAATATTATTATTTTTTGCCAAACCAAATCATACATACGTAGCACATTCGTATATATACATATATAGTATATATTTATACTTAAATATATATATATATATATATAGCTTTCTTATAGGGGTTTGCACATATTCAAAGTTATGAATGCTATTACTCCAACACACGCCCCCTTATACCCCCTACTAAAGTGCAATCCACTTATAACCCACCCACCCTTTCTGTAACAACCTTGACGGATTGCTGCTTATTAAGTAATTCGAATTTGTGTAGGAATCATTTTTGGAAGAACGAATATCACACGACGATTAACTAATATTCTTAAAAAAAAAACCTTTTCGTGTAAGATATCGATATATGTAGTTTATTGCACGAAATCCATATATATATATGTATGTATGTATGCGTGTGCGTGTCTGTATATATATATGTATAGAAAGAACAGTTAATATATTATACAGATACAGAAGGAGAACATAAATATATCCTAGTAGCACAAAATATTGAAAAATATTGAATACATGTGTATTTAATATTAAATACACATGTATTCAATATTTTTCAATATTTTGTGCTATTAGAGTATATATATATATATATATATATATATATATATAGAGGAAAATATTAAAAAAAAAAAGGAAAAAAAAATGTAAGATTGCATAGACATTTAGCATGCGCACTGATAAACTGTAAAAGAATCATCTCTGATACTTGTAGAAGTTTTTCATGCATACATATATATATACACATATACATACACCTAATATTATAGTATGCATAAAAACACAGCTACATACAACATACATATATATATATATATATATATAAACTAATTCTTATATATACATACATATATATATTTAATAGTCGTGGTTAGCAGAGTTATATAAATAATGCCTGTGATAATAGTATCTTCAGGATATAAGTTGTGTCCTTAAAGAGTCTCTGATGTTGTTGCTAGGTAAATATTAATTAGAAGTACCAATGAAAGAGAGAGCGTTCATGATTCGCATTGTCGTATTGTTTTTTGGCATTGTATATGTAAAGAAAACAAATCGTATGCTTGTTCCGTATACAATGGCATGCAATATATGTTTACGATGCAATCTATTTGCCTCCATTTAAATGGTACGTTAAATATGAGAAGAAAAAGAAGAAGAAAAAAATGAGAAAGAAAAAGAAGAAGAAGAAGATTAAGAAGGAAGACATGTAAAGTCAAAAAGAAAACTGGATGATTAACACGAAATGGCTGACCATTACAAACAGAAAAAGATAAACCACAAGAAGAGGATCTTTTACCTCAAAAAAAAAAAGAAAAAGGAGATAAACAAAATAATAATAATAATAATATTATTATATATTACGCTCACACCTTATATATATTTGAATATTTTAGTATAGATTTACTCTATTTACATACTTTTATCTGTGGAAGACTACTTGGCTAATTTTAGGCCACTGTTAAAATTTACCCCTTATTTGCCTTGATGTTTGAATTACACATACAATAATAAAATTAACAAAAAATAATAATAATTAAAAGAAAAGAAAAGATGAAGAATAAAAAACGACAAAGAAATGCTAAAGGAAGAAAAAGAATTATTAAAAGAAAGAAAAAAAAAAGAAAATACAGAAGACAGACAGACAGACAGAGAGAGAGAGAGAGAGAGAGAGAGAGAGAGAGAGAGAGAAAAGTGAAACGAAATTAAAAAAAAAAAAAAAAAGAAAAAATTCATTGTTACGTGTGGATGGTAATTGTGATAGATTTTTTGATGATTTTTACAATCTCAAAGTTCTTATTATCCTAAATATGTATAGAATTATATAGTCATTCTTCTACGTAATTGATAAATTTTTGCTTACATATTGTTAAACGAAGAAACAAACAAACAAAGAAAAAAAAAGAGTAAAGGAAGAAGAAGATAAATAATAATAATAATAATAATAATATTATTATTAACAAAAAAATCGTACCCTATATTGACACTGTTAGTGAATTAGACAAAGTACCATTTTAAATTGAATTTAATTGAACATCTTTCCTCCTGCACACGAGAAACAAAACTAAGTTCTGTATATCGCTTTTAGCAAATTACAGCTTTTAATTAGCGTAATTAACTTTCAATATATATTTTTGAAATATTACAAGCGAATACGAAAATGAACTTCATCCATTTTTCTGATAATTTTGTTCTTTTAACATTTAAAATACTTTATCGTCTTCTCGAAAAGAAATAATAAAAGTAAAACAAAGTAACAAAAGTGAGAATAAAAAAGAAAAAAAATATTATAATTATCGTAGTCTGATTGGCTGTTAAAAAAAAAAAAAAAAAAAAAAAAACGTATTATAATATATTATATATTATTATCTCGTATAGATTTTAAATTATGTGATTTTTGTTTAATTATCATCAAAAGACAATTAGTGTGATTTCTTTTTAGATATATTCAAGTATTATTATTATTATTTGTTTTTACAAAATTCGAAAATTTAAATTATTTGATAATTTATTTATATATTTAAACAAAAAATTGTTGTTACTATTATTATTTTAAATTATTAACAATTATTATATTTATTAATTGTCATTAATAATTGGTTCCAAAAATTTGTTTAAAAAGAAAGAAAGAAAAAACAAAACAAAGAAAGAAATTTATTGTCTCTTACTAATATACATAATTTTGAAAGAAAAGAGATAAAGAGAGAAAAACAAAATAAATACAAAAAATTGAAATTATTTTTCATTCGTCGTGCTATATGTGTATAATATATGCATATTCATATATACATACATATATCGAAGATAAAAATTGAAGAAGTGGATGATGATAAAACAAAGTACTGAAAGAAGAACGAAAAAGAAAATTAACTCAAGAAATGATCAGAAGATATTACAACTATCTGCTTTTTTTTTGGAAAAACATACAAATATCGAATATATATATATATATATCTCTCAAATTCTCATATATGAGAGAAAGAGAGAGAGAGAGAAAGAGAGAGAAAGATGTCATCGTTTAAAAAAATAAAAAACCAAATAAAACATATATATATATATATATATAATATATTTCTTTTTCGTGATATCGATAATAATAAAACTTATTGATATCAAATGAAAAATTAAAGAAAGGATGAACACATACACACAGAAAGAAAGAAAGAAAAAAAAACATTCAAAGGATCTCCATCAAAATATTCTTCATGAATTAAAATTGAGAGCATTTACAAAAAAAGAAGAAAACTAAAGAACTTAAAGTGATCCTACAAAAAATGGGATAATAAAAACAATGAGAGAGAGATAACAAATTGTTACTACGTATCACGGAAATATGTTCCTCATTTTAAAAATTGCGTCACGCGTTATATACACGTATATAAATGTATCTATGTGTGTGTGTATGTGTGCGAGCGTGCGTGCGTGCATGCATTTGTTTTGTTTGTTTGTTTGTTGTGTGTTTGAATGCGCTGGTCGTGTAATGTGTATACATGTGTTACATATATTTATATATGTATATATATATATACACGAATGATAAAAGAGAGAGTGAGAGAGAGAGTGAGAGAGAGAGAGAGAGAGAGAGAGAGAGAGAGAAACGAAAACCAAAAAATTAAAAATTAAAATGGGGGATAGTGGGCAAAAAAATTATTATACATACATATATATATATATATTATTTATATTTATGTATATATTAAGTGTGCAATATTAAGAACGCATGTGCACATACACACAACTTGCATTAGTAGAACGTAGGGGTAACATTAACATGAAAATTTTGAGAACGAAGATTAAAAAAAAAGAAAAAGAAAGGAAAGTTAAAGTAAAGTCAAGTGAAATAATTATGAAGAAAAAGAAAAATAATAAGTAAATTTTAGCCTACGATTTTAATCATAGTCTTCCTAGCAAACCCTAAGGAAAGAAATGAAAAAGACAGAGAATGACAAAGAAAGAATTATAGGAAGATAAACAAGATGGGGTGGGAAGGGAAATAACAAATTACGAGAAGATGACAAAATCTTACTTCTCTAATTATTATATTATATTGCAATTATATTATATTATTATTATTATTATATGTATATATATACATCTATACATATATATTTAATCGGTGGATACATGTTAAGCAATTTTTGCTTGCATTACCGAGAGTCTCAAAAAGATGAAAACAAAACGTGGGGGGCTGGGGGTGGGTTTGTAGATAAGGGATGAGGATGAAAAAAATAATAAGAAAAAAAAGCACGTATTTAATTGATATACAAAATTATTTTCTAATATCTCTTATATGTGTATCCTGTGTGTGTGTGTTTTATGTGTGTATAAGATAAAGAAGGTACATTCTTCTAACACACATATTATATGCACATGATGCACACAATTATATATATATATATATATATATATATCTACGACGTAATCTCGATTATATTGTCTTTCATTAATTTTTGTCTTTCATTTATTTTGATATAACAAATTTTTAACATATCTATATCACTGTTAAAATGTTCTTATATAAAGAGTGATATATACTGTTAAAATATTATATTCGTCCTTATTCGTATTCGAATAAGATACGATATTTAAAAAGAAAATTCTTTTCTACTCTCGTTCGTATTATTATTAATCTAAATTGAAAATTATTATTATTATTATTATTATAAATTATATTATATAAAAGAAACGCGAATTTCAAAATTGTTTTCTTTACTCGTTCGTTTTATTATTAATCTAAATTGAAAATTATTATTATTATTATTATTATTATTATTATTATTATTATTATTATTATTATTATTATTATTATAAATTATATTATATAAAAGTAACGCGAATTCCATAAATTGTTTTTTCTTTACTCATTCGTAATTAGTCTAAATTAAAGAATTATTCTTATTCTTATTATTATTATTATTATTATATTATATTTGAAGAAAGAAACGAATTCAAAATTGTTTTCTCTACTTAGTAGTTCGTATTAGGTATCAATTGACAAAATTATTATTAACTAATTATTCCATTTGTTTTCTAATTTTCTAATTTATCGAGATACTTTAGTCGTATACAAATTGAGCTCTTTTATCACGCCCTTTTTAAAACGATACAATTTATATATATACATACATACACACACATAATATATATATATATATATATATATATATATATATATATATATATATATATAGAAAATATTATTAGATATGTATATATATATATAGCAAAGAAAAATCAATGAGTATCATTTTTATTTTTGTCTGATTTAAAAATTCATTTTTTAATTTCTTATTAATTCATTCATATTTACTTGCATACAATTATATTTTTTTTTCTTTCTTATTTTCTCTTTCTTTCTTTCTTTTTTTCTTTCTTTCTTTACATAGAATATACATATATATATTTACATAGAATATACATATATATATATATTTACATAAATTCAATACATATATATATATATATATATATATATATATTTACATAAACTCAATACATATATATTTACATTTATTTTTCTTATATTATTTTTTTTTCCACAGAAAAAATTTTGGGAAATTATTTCTAGCAATATATTCTTTTTTTCATTTATTTTCTTTTTGTTTTTGTTTTTGTTTTATATTTTTGACACTCTATATATATATATTATAAATGCATACATATATATATATTATCTATATTGCCTTTAAATATATTAACATTGTAATTTTATTCTTATGACATATCGTGTTCTATATTGGCTGTTTTTACGCTTTGTTTAGCGTACTTATTTCAAAATATACATTTTGCGTATATTTTTATTAATTCATTAATTAAATAATAATTGCATGTCCATCTTTCTCTCTCTCTCTCTCTCTCTCTCTCTCTCTCTCTTTTATGATAAAAGAAAGAAAAAAAAAGACAAAAAAAAATATAATAATGATTAAATCTTTCATCGTGAGCTGTGTTGTTTAGGGGGTTGTGTTTAAAAGATATTTATTTGGATATTTAAATAATTATTATATATATATTATTATATTTTGGTTCGTTTATTATTAATGTGATTATTTGTTCAAGTAAAAAGTATTTTTTGTTTCCTTATTTGGACGTGAATTAAAATTGTTTTATTAAATTAGGAGTCGTGAAAATAATTCTAAGAAACCAAAAACCATATGGTTGACTTACTTTGTGTTTCCTTGTTTGGCCGTGATTTACAAAAATATATATAAATAAGAAAAAAAGACATTAATATTTATATTTATAAAAATTCGTTTTGTTTTATTAAATTAGGGGTCGCGAAAATAATTCTAAGAAACCAAATTTATTAGAAACCGAAAAAAAAATGGTTGATTTACTTTTTGTTTCCTTGTTTGGCAGTGATTTTAAAAAAATATACATATATATATATATATATAGATATAAATATAAAAAAAAAGACTTTAATATTTATATTTATAAAAATTTGTTTCGTTTTGTTTTGTTTCTTATTTAAGAATGAAAAATAATTCCAAGAAACCAAAAAAAAAGATGGTTGATTTACTTTGTGTTTTTTTAATTGGCCGTGATTTAAAAAAAAATATATACATACATATATATGATATAAATAACAAAAAGACATGAATATTTATATTTATAGAAATTTGTTTTGTTTATTATAAAAAAAATTATTTAATATATTTCTCTAAAATATTAATATTTTTTGTTTAATTAAAATTAGGAATCGCGAAACCAAATTATAAACCAAAAACAAAAAAAATAATTATTAGTTTACTTTTTCTTTCCATTTATTTCTTTTGTTATTAGAAAATACAGTTAATTAAGCATTTTAGTTTCGTTTATTGTTAATTCGTTTAATTCTTTATTCTATTGTCTAAAAATTGTTTCTTCTCTTCATTTCTTGTTTCTCTAACTCGAATACTCATCAACGCGTAATTGAAAAATAAATATAAAACAAATTAATAAATAAATCAATCGCGTAATAAATATCGTGACGATAATAATATTGACTCTCGAAAGAAAATTAATTAATGAGAAAAAAATTAAATATTAATTAATTAGGGAAAGAGGAGGGGGAGGCTCGGGAGTGTTACAATTATTGGAACAATTGATATATTAATGGACGACGACAATGATGATGATGAATAATGATGACGATTATTATTATTATTATTATTATTATTATTATTATTATTATTATTATTATTAATTATTATTATTATTACTTGTTTGTATTTTCTATTGTCTTCTTTTATTTGGGGTTTATTTTTTACTATTATTATTATTATTATTATTATTATTATTAATATTATTACTATTATATATTTCGATTTAAGTGCATTCCACAAATATATATATTACATATATATTACTTTATTTAAAAAAAAAAAACGGTAATTATTAAAGGGAATTAAAATTCTTTAGTGCCAAAACAATCGTAATTAGAGTATTTACATATTATATATATATATATATATATATATATATATATATATGTGTTTATTTATATACATTTATATACACACATACATATATATATTACTTACGCCTTATTTTATTAATTATAGTAATTATCTTTCTTACTATTATTACCATATAGCGCATTTATTATCATTGCGTATATGGTAATATTAATATAAGGGAGGGGTTGTATTTTCTCCTTTAGAATGAAAAAAAAAAAAAAAAGAAAGAGGGGCGTGAAAGAGTATAAGGGGGGATATATAAATAAAAGATAAAAATGAAAAATGAAAAAAAAAAAGAAGAAAAGAAAAGAAAAGAAATGGAAGGATATAATAAACACTCAGAATTACAATATAATAATTCTTGCTTAGTCAGTTGAAGTACAAATATTTAATGTATTTTGTCATTAGATGATAAGTATAATGAGAGTCTTATTATTATAATGGCATGAAAAATGTTATGTTATTCCATTCCTCGAGAGCACTGGCTTTATTTATATACATTAGTCATTTGATGTAATAATAATAATAATAATAATAATAATATTATTATTATTATTATTATTAATAATATAATAATAATAATAATAATAATAATAATAATAATAATAATAATAATAATAATAATAATAATAATACTTAACACGGGTTTTCTTGGGAAATGGGGAGATTGAAGAGGGGTGTGAGGAAGAAAAATTAATTAAATAATTAAATATACTTGCCGCGACAAGGATAAAGATACATAAATACACTCACACACACATTCATACATACATTACATTACATACATACATACATACATACATTTATCTAATTATACTATCTAATATATTTATTTTTGATGACACGTTCCTTTTTCGGAGGTAACTTTATTTACATATCAAATCAACTAACAAATGCGTAGTTGCAAAAAAGTAAATGCGTTGCATATTTAACAATAACAATATAATAACAAACACATAACACGCATGCATGCAATATAAAAGTAAAGTAAAGTAAAGTAAAGTAAAGTAAAGTAAAATACATATTATATTATATACATGTATACATTTACACACAGAGATACATAACACGCACGCACGCAACAGTTGCATTCCATTGGTATGCTAAACTGTGAAGTATTGTATTTTTTAGTATACCTTTTGAAGTTCCATGATCTCTTTATTCCCCCTCCCCCATAATTAATTTTTAGATTGCGATTTTTAAAAAGAATTACAATAAAAAAAAAAAATTATAAAAAAAAAACAATTATAAATAACGACAAATTATTACGACGACGATTATGACTATGACGACAACGACGACTATGACGACCGATTTAATGATCGACGAATATAAAAAAAAAGAGGGCCTTTGACCGTTGCCGCTAATTAAAAAAAAAAAAAAAAAAAAATACTACTGGTAACGTTTTATGAAGGATCTAAACAAAAAACAAAAAAATAAAATAAAAACAAGGTTTAATGTTTGTTCAACCAAAAAAAAAATTAATAAAAAAAAAAATAAACTATATTAAAGAAAAATATATATACATACATATATAAAAGAAAAAAGAAAACAAAAAAAAAAACAAAAAAAAAATACAGAAGAAAATAAAAAAAAAAAAATAAAAAAAAAATTACAAATATATAAGAAAAAGAACTGTTTTTTCCGAGTTGCTCGCTATTCGAGCAACATCGTAAAGTTACGTTGCATAAAAAAACTACAATTATATATTATATATATATACACACATTATATATACATACATAGTCAGGTTTTCTTGCTTTTTTTCATTTTTTGTTTTTGTTTGTTAAATCTTTCTCTTTTTCTTCTCCCCTTCATCCATCTTTGTAATGCTTTACTTTATTTTTTCTTTTTTTTTTCTTGTATATAACAATTTGCCATCTTTAAACATATTGAGATAATTAGCTGAGAACAAATGGGGGATGATAATTGATGAGAAAGAGAAGGATAAAATAAAAGATTTTCAAAGAAAGAAAGAAAGAAAAACCTGTTGTAGAACATTTTTGTGAACCATTTTTTTCGTTTTTGTTTTTTTTTTACCAACATTTAAATGTTTCTCGTATACTCACACAAATAGCAGCAACGAGAGAGTATACAATAATATATTATTACAGTTATGTAAAAATACAATGATATTTAATAATAATGCTGTATTACAGCGAACAGCAAGCTGCAGTAAAAAAAAAAAAAAAAAAAAAAAAAAAAAACATTTATTTTTAATAATTCGATTATACACATCGACAAAAAAAAAAGAAGAAAAAGAATGAGATGAGACAGATATAAATGTATGGTGGTCCGTGTATTTAAGAAAAGAAATTGCAATTAAACAGAAGAATGTTGTTTTTTTTTTTTTTTTTTGAGAAAGAAATGTAATAATAATAATAATAATAATACATCCAATACGTACATATTATACATGTATACATATAATTAATTACTTACACGCATACATTTCCTTCTGTAAATCTTTAAGGATTAGCTATGCGTAAACCATGTTTTCCTGAAACCTCCATTGGTGTTTTACTTAGGATGTGAAAATATTTCACGTTGGCAAACAAAAAAAAAGTCTTTTTTAAATGTTCCATATTATTAACTTCTTGTCATCTTGTACTTGAAAAATAAAACAAAACAAAAAAATGTTAAATGCGCCCGTATTTAAAGAAAAAAACAAAAAAAAAGAATAAATAGAGTACAACTTGAAAAAAAAGATGAAATAATACTAAAAAGTAATTGAAAAAAAAGAGGAAGACAAAAAAATAGTAAATTATAAAGCAATACGTTATGTGGAGAGAGAGAGAGAGAGAGAGAGAGAGAGAGAGAGAAGCGTGTATATTAATATATTTTTTATATGCTAATGAGACGCCAAGGAACATGGGTCACGTTATAGTAATCTAATGTATTATTTATACAGACTATGTCGTGTCTCTGACTATACATACATATATATGAAATATTATCGGTTGCCTGAGATGATGACGATGATGATGATGATGATGATGATGATAATGATGATGATTATGATGATGACGACGACTACTTACTTAGTCTCTTTACTAAACCACCCATTTACAAAACTTGCTTTTTACAAAACCACTCTCCTCAAATGTATTTTGCTGAGCTTTTTACTCTATCCTCCATTTAATTATATTATTATTTTATTTGTTCTCGATAGTCAATAGTCATTTATCACACATTATCGCATTATATCATAAAAAAAAAACCATTATCTCGTTTACTATAATATTATTCTTATTATTGTTATTGTTATTATTACTATTACTATTATTATTTTTTTTTATTATTAGTAATATTATCAATTAATTATAATATGTAACCACTTTATTTTCTCCAAAGTTTGTCAACGCTAGTCTACGTATTATTATATTTTATATTAATGTCTCTAATTATTAATTGTTTACATTTTTCTTTTTGTTTTATTATTATTATTAATTTTTTTTTTTTTTGTTTAAATGGCTATCAATAACTTCTTTTTTTTCTACCTTGTACCTAGGGAAATTTTTAGTTTCTTTTTTATATGAAATATAAAAAAAAAAAATTTATGGTATTATATTATTATACATATACACATCTCTATATACACTTTTACAAACGAAAAAAAAAAAAAAGAAAAATGAAACAAAAAAGAAAAAAAAAGATATTTTAATCTACATACCGTATTATTATATAATTAAAAGATATATATATATATAATAAAATATTTGCTACTTATATATAAATATATATGTATATGTATATACATATATATAGATATATATGTATATGTATATACATATATATAGATATATTTGTCAAAATGTATTATTAGATTGGAAATATTTTACTATAGGATGGACAAAAATTTAGACTTTAAAGAAAAGAAATAAATAAAAATAAAATATAAAGAAAAACAAAACAAAACATAAAAAAAAAATAAAAATAATATATAAATGTTCTTCGTTAAAATAAATCCATACATTATTTCTCGTGTCATATCAGATCAATTTGCCATTATCTGTCAATTTGTATGCGCTATCCTATATTAAGATATTCTCAAGCGATAATTACTATGCAGTTCTATAAAATTAAATGAAAATAAAAAAAGGAAACGAAAGGAGAAGAAGAATATATATATATATATATATATATATATATAAAAAAAACATAAAAAACCATGTAGAGAAACATACATTCTTATCTGCGCATAGGCTGCAATGCAATAATAATAATAATAATAATAATAATAATATTAATATATTGTGATGCTCACAAAAGCACATTAAAAAAAAAAAAAAAAAAAAAAAAAAAAAACACAATTTACCAAAATTGTAATGTTTAAAATATTTCATGTGATTTTGGAAAATGTTATATATATATATATATATATCTATGTATATATATATATATATATCTTTTATTTCCTGCCAATTGTTTCATTTGTAAACGTTGTTCTTTGTTCTTTTTTCAATAAAGTAAGTAAACCGACCAAATTGACATTCTCATTATATATCTCTTGTTTGTAAGATATATAATTGATTTATTGTTTTTTTATTTGTATTATTTGTGTAATTTTTATTTTTTACAGAATATGTGTCGACTAAGTATATATGTGTGTTTATACAGGGATTCATTATATCACATCTTTCATAATTAAATGAAATTAATATTTTATTTGAAACATTTATTATTAAATTCCTTAATATTATAGATAATATACATCATATATAATAATTACACCTCTTTTCTCCTTCTTTCAATAATAAATAATTAATCTGAATCTGATTCTCGTCTATATTGTTGTTTTGGTAATTCATCTTGCAGTTCTAAAACATGTTCTATAGGTTTAGGTTTACCATCATCTCCAATACGACATGGTTTCACTAATCCTCCTCTAATGAACATAAATAAATAATAAATATTATCAGATTTTTTTTGTTCAATTTATTCAAAAGAAAAAGAAGTAACAAACCTCGTTAATTGATCTACGAGATTAACAAGCTGTAAAGCTTCGTATTCTTTTTGTTCATCCGTCATACCATCCAAAAGATTTGGTTTTGCTTTCTCATAACAACCAGTTACTGGATTTATTCTTAAAATTATAAAATCATAATATTAGAAATATTATCAATTAATTTATCGAAACACTTGATTTATAATTTATAATACGTACTGTTCTTTGTATTTTAAATATTCTTCAGTATCACTGTCTTCAGATTCAGAATATGATATCTTTTCTTGATTACGACCTAATAATCCTTTATTAGCAAACATACCTGCTGCGTTCCCATATCCAGTGTACTTTACCATACGGCTAACTATACAGTTGAACAAATATTAAAGGTATAATATAATGAAATTATAAATTATGAAATAAATACGACATATATATGTGTGTACCATTTTCCTTGCAAAGTATAAAAAGAAATTCAGCAACAATGTCACGTAACTTGGTGATAGGAGATGTTAAAAGTTTACACAATTTAGCTTTTAATGTTGTTCCCTCTTCTGGACGTTTCATTACATCTTTCAATGGTGGTAAAACCTTAAATAATAATAATAATAATAAAACAAAAACATCAATCTTTGTAACAACATATTATATGATAGAATATTTATCTATCAATTTGATATTATTATATTTACCTGTAATCGTACATATTTTCGAACAGATTTGTCTGCTTTTATCAGCCTAATGAGAACAGTAACGACTGGAGAAAGATTCTCTAATTGAAATTCCGTATAATTTAATTTATTATCTAAAAATTCTAATATGACGGATATTGTCGTAACATCAGTATTCTGATATAATAAAATATTATCGTCGTTGTTGCTTTCGCTAGACTGCATCATTTGTATATAATTGTTTAGAGGTATAGCAGTCAATAAATTGATAACATTGCTGAAAAAAAGAAATAATAATAGAATAAAAGTAATATTTAAGAAAATGAAATGATATCTGAAATATGTCTATTAAATTGAAAGCAATATTTTTTATATATGTCAATAAGTTTTACCTTACAAGATCGTTATTATTTGACCAATTTTTATTATATAAATATGTATACAAAGACGTTGTTAATTTTTTATTATTTTCTTGTTCTTCTATCACTGAATCTTCAGAATGTATATATAAATTAAATAAAACTTTTAAAATGTCACAAATTAAAATTATGTCCTCATTCTGAAAGAATCATTTTTCAATAGTATTAATTAACATTTAAAAATAATATTATATATATAATAAATAAAAAATGAAATATACTATATATATATATATAACATGAAACATACCTTGATAGAAAATGATTCATTAGATTTATATTGTTCCAATAATTCATTCAACATATTAAGCAAATAAGTATCGCCATTTAATTCTTTAACTGTATTTCTTGCTGGTGTATTTAATGCAGTTAATATAAATAACATTTTAATATCGAACAATTTCATTTCGTGTGACGAATTGGAATCATACTTGTTGATACGATTAATCAAATTTTCCAAACAATTCTTTTCTATTACCAAACATTCTCGTACTTTAAAACTATGATACAATAAATTACAGAGTACTTTAGCAGATTCTATTGGAACTGAAAAATATAAAATAGAAATAAATAAATAAATGTAATAGAAAAATGTTGGATTGATATTATGAAAAATAATGTTTACCATTAGTAGATTGATCCTGTTCTTCATTATTTTGACAATCCAATTTTGCAAGTTGTAATAACAATGTTACCATTTCTTTACTAACGATTTTATCTAAATCAGTTTTGTCTCGACTGCATATACAATAAAATAAAGAAAAATGTAAATAATAAAGAATGAATCATACTCTTATTATAATCATACAAATAATTATTTTTACCTAAGTATACGTAATGTAGTTAAACAATTAAGATGCATAGATTCGTACTCTGATTTAGATAAATATTGAAATAATATCTTCCAGGTTTCTTCTCGTAACTGGTTATCGCATATTCTTTCATTCATAGTTCTGTCCTCATACTGTTGACATCAATGAATCCAACAAACAAAGATAAAAATTATTTTATTAAATATACATTTTATTTATGTCTTAACACATACATCTTTTACTAAATTTAATTAAATACTAATCTTACAAGATTGTCAGCTTAATATTTAACAAAAATAAAAATAAATAATAATAATTAATATTGATCGTTTTAAATGATATATCAAAGTAACTTACTTTTTTGATAAATATTTGAAGAGTATCTTTAAAATTACAACTTCCAGAAATTAATTTTCGCGCTAAGTCGTCCATAGCAATTGAATTGTTTAATTGTTCATTCAGTTATGATATTTTTTATTTTTCTTATATTTTTCTATAGGTTTTTTTTTTTACATATAAAATTATACATAGATCAATTGGTACTATTTTAATTTCATTAATAATACATTTTATAAATATGGATAAAATATTAATTTACATTTATTATTTTCCTTGCAGCAAAAAAATAACAATTTTTTCTTTTTTCCTTGTCTTAATTTTTAATTCAATTTATTTTCATTACACGATTTATTTATACTAATTTAATTGTAAACATTTAATTGCATTTATTCACACTCTTCTCTGACAAAGTAATTTAACCTAAAACAGCCAAATAAGACAGAAAAATATTTATTTCATCTGTCGTGCGCAAGGTGTTATGCACACGCGGTAAAATATAAAATTAGAATTACGCTATCATAGATAATGAAAGCATAAAAACAATATAATAAAATTATACTCGTCTTTATAAAAAATAATAACAATAATATATTTTAATAATAAATTAGAGAAATGTTCGTCTTTAATTTATTATTACTTTAATATTTGAATAGCAGACTTGAATACACCAGTTAAATTTCCCGCACTTAATTAAGACAATTTTGCGCATGCGCGTGAAAACCAAAGTTTATTTAGTTCATATTTATTTATTAATAATATCATATTAAACCTATAAAAAGAGATTTATATTTTATATTAGATGTAAAAAAAAGTTTATGTATAGAAATTGTTTATTCTACAATCGTTTTTTTGGATAAAAAGAAGAAACCAATCAAAATGTTTCTTAAGGAAAAAGCGGGAATCCACGTGGAGAGGAAAGCAAAAAAATGAAGGTCGGTTGTTTGATCATAGATTTCTTTTATTAATTTATTTGTTATAACATTAATTTAAAACAAAACTAATCGTTGGTAGACCATCAGCAATAACAATAATTCTATTACATTAAATAATTTTGAACTATCAAAGTAAATATTTATACAAATCACGCGAATGATAAAGCACGTAAACAAGGTTAAGTAATTCTAATTTATTTATTTAATATATTTTAATATTGAAATATTGAATATCAAAGGTATAAAATCAGAAGATTAAATATTTGAAAATCAAGAAGGTTTCTCAAATTTCGTGCAACATGAATCACAAGTATTTATACAAAAGACGCAGTTGGAACAATATAAACGCTGGTGTATTTCATCGTATTAAAAAACCTAAACCAAAATTAAAACCTACAAATGAATTATCTAAATCGTTAGAAAAGAAAGAAAATACTAGAAAATCATCTAACGTTAATGGAATCAGTCAAACAAATATCAGCACGCAAATGGTCATCGATGGAACACAAGCTCAATCTAATACACAATCAATTCAAAACAATATTTTACATCAGACAATTAAGCAAGGACCTAATGCACCTAAAGTGACAGATGATTCAAGTTTCAAGTCAAAACATTCAAATGATCAAGTTGGATGTGATGAATTGAAAAAATGTTTCAATAAAGATACATCTAAAACTATGGATTTATGTTTAGACGATGCTACTGATTTGAAAGTAGATAAACCAGAATTTGAAAATATAATGAAAGAGAACAAATTAGATAACATATTGAAGATATTAGAAGACGATTGGGCTAATGATGAATATGATTCGATGGATATTTTAGTTAATGATAATACTCCATTAACATCTAACATTTTATTAAACAATGTTGAAAAAAAAACAGCTTCACCCAATGAACTAAGTGAAATAACATCTGCTATGAATATCATGAGCACATCAATTCCTGATAATACTAAAAATCCTCTATTTTCTTCTACTTTAAACATTGATAATAATATAATGACACTTGAGAAGGAAAACAAAGAAAAATATTATCCACTATTCAACAAAGGTTACTTTATGACCGATGTGTAAGTATAATTTAAATTAATATAATTATGTGCATTTGTTAATGTTACATTCTTCATGTTAAATGTTTCAATTTGTTCCAGAGAAAATAAGAATATAAAATCGACACAAGGAGTTAAGAAAGGAATGAAACGGCAATTGTCATCAAAAGGTGGTGGTGGAGGAGAAAATCAATATCAATTAGATGTTGGTCAAAAACATTTTGGAGCTACACAATGTACTGAATGTGGTATCGTTTATCAATTGGGTGATCCTGAAGATGAAAATGCTCATTTGAATTATCATAATAGCATTAGAACTTTAAGATTTCAAGTAAGTTTAAAATGAACTATCATTTGTTTAATATTTTTTAATATTAATATTCAATTCATTATTATAGGGTTGGAAAAATGAAAGAATTCTTATGGAGGATCCTTTAACGTCGAGTAGAATAATTTTAATAGAACCAACCGATTCTAAACAATGTTGGAAAAAGGTAACCGAAATTTTAAATGTCGTCGACAGAGATTTAGGTTTAGCTGATTCAAATTATAGTGATAAACAGGTAAATAAATATTTTCTGTTGTCATTAGAATGTATGAAGATATATAAATAACTAATTGTGTTTATTTTTAGGTATATTTATACATCAGAGATAAAAACGTATTGGGCGTGCTGGTAGCAGAGCATATAGAAACTGCATTTCGTATGATACCAGAATTAATAGAATTAAATTGTTGTACATCTGAAAAGACACCTGCTAAGTGTGGTATTAATGTTGTATGGACAACAATGAGTCATCGTAAACAAGGCATAGCTACTAAACTTGTAGATACGTTGAGGTATATCTTTTAATTATTTATTTCTACATTTTTATACTATAAAAAGGTTAGGTTTATCTAATCAAATGGTTATTTTGAAAATTTTCTCAGAGCCAAATTTTTCTATGGTTACATAATGTCCTTGGATGATATCGCATTCTCCACACCAACACCCAGTGGAAAAGCATTTGCAGAAAAATATACCAAAAGCAAAAATTTTAAAGTCTACAATTAATAGTAAGTTTAAACTTTCTTCTTTGTATATTGTTTACAGGTTATTAAATAATTTTATCATGATTATTGTTCGTTCTTTTTTTCTATTTATTTTGTTAGAATTACAGGTGTACTTGGACTTCATTGTACAGCTTTAATTTTATCTTTAAGACAAAATTTTCTTCGTTGTCATCATTTTTTACATACAACAAATGCTATCTACAAGTTGGTTACGCACAATGAATTTGAAAAACGTTTTTCTTCAGGTATATTTTTGATATATAAACATAAAACCTTTTAAAAAATTACTTTTAAGAACAAAGATACTGAAGAAAGAATTTTAATTAGTTACGAAATTCTATATGTATGATATATTGTAAAGATTCTACAGATTTTATCTTAGTAAAAGTCAAAATAAATAATATAATTAGAAAAAAAAATTAAAAGATATTAACAGATAATAATGTTGTCGGTGCAAATATATTTTATGAAATTCATTTAAATTATTATAATAAAAACTTCTACTATTTTCTTTTATGTTTTATTTAAAAGAATGTACATTTGAAATTACTATTATTTAATCTATTCTTAAATACAAATAAAAAAATATAGATTTAGAAGTAGCTAGTGTTCTTTAATTTAGTTATTTAGAAAGTACAAATTAGTTCGTTGTATCGACAACATGTCACTAGTTGTCATTTATATAGATCGAAAAGATCTAGTCAGTGCTGTCAGATCGTGGGTAAATCTTACCCTCTCCCTGTGCCACTGGGATTGCACACAATGAAAGTTTTCCATGTCCGTGTGTTTGGGATGTCGAGGAAAGCCGAGTGTAACCGAAGTTGGCGGTTGGCCACGAAGTGGCACACTATGAAAGCGACTCGTGTCCATGTGTTCGGACGACACGAGTCGCTTTTATAGTGTGTCACTCCGGCGTGCCCGCCAACTTCGGTTACACTCGGCTTCTTTCGACATCCCAAACACACGGACATGGAAAACTTTCATTGTGTGCAATCCCAATGGCACAGGGAGAGGGTAAGATTTACCCACGATCTGACAGCACTGGATCTAGTTACTATAGAAATAGATTGAAAATAAAGTAGTGAGATAATTTCGTTTCATTATTATTGTGTTTTTTAAATAATTCTTCAACATTTTTGTACTTATTATATAAAAACAAGGTTTGTTTGTAAATAATTTAATATGAAATGATAATAATACTATATAGATAATTAAATTAAAATAAAAATAAAATCTGTTTAATCGTCGTCTAACCTAAAAATACTATTTCTACAATATTAATAATTTTCTATTTCAAATTCTTGTTAAATAAATATCGTATTTTTAAGTAACTAAACGTATTATCTTTTAAATATATTTATACATTTATAAGAAAATTTTGTTCTTCAGTAATATTTTGAAAACTTTCTATAAATTATTTTCTAAATCAAATACTTCAGGACATTTTCAATTTGAATAATAATTTCAGAATTTATTGTATATATACATAATTATTTTATTCTTCATCTAAAATACATAGTTTATGTAAAATTCCAAATTATAAACATTACAAAAATATAGTAACAATCTAAGTTCTTATCGATTAAAATTTTACATTCAATATATAAAATACATATTACAATTCATTTTACAAAGTACGTCTAGATTATTTTATTCAAATATTTTCTAATTCTATTTATGATAACGTCTAATTTTATTTACGATGTTATGTTTTTGTTTCTTAATTGTTTCTTTTTTTTGCCAAATTTTAAAGGTCTTAGCCATATCATATAATTCTTCTGGCACTTTTTGATGAAAACTTTCTAAAATTGTAATTAAATTATTAGCAACACTTATATTTTTCTCTGTCATAAGTATTATGCTGACTCCAGTTTTATCATCACATATTGCCCATCTACTTCGACGTTTATATTTGTCAGCTTTAAGTGTAAGATCATAATTGTAGACGTACCTATGTAAAGATTATAAAGCATAAATAGGAATAGAAAGAAATAACGTAAAAAAAGAAAAAAATATATATCAAATAAAACATACGATATATCATTAATATTAACGTTATCATGATCAAATACAAAATCAGTTGTAATAATAATTCTTGCTGTTGTTTTTTCTTCTATTTTAAATCTAGCGGTTTTACTATCGTTTATATCTTTTAGACTGAGAATATTTTCAAGATTTATATCTGCTTTACTAAAATTCGATTGTAATTCATCTATTTGAGATGTTTCATTAGTAAATATGATGACTTTTTCTTTCTTATTCATTTTTTGTACAAATTGAAGTAACTGTAAAAAAAAAAATCAATATATTGTATACTAAAAACGACACATTTTATTTATATAAATAAAAGAATACTACTAACTTAACGAAATTTGTTTACTTCACGAATAACAAATTGTACTTCATGGCAAACTGGTCGGACATATAGTTCAATTGGATTTGTCATATATGATTTAGCGAAATCCCTAACTGATGTTGATAAATTAGCGCTATTTGAAATAGTCAAAATATTTTAAACATTCAAAACGTATATTAAATAATAATATGTTATATTTATAAATACATATATATAAAGGTGTCTTTAGTTGAAGGAGACTATTTAAATACTACCTTTAACTAAAGACACCTTATATATTATTTACATACCTAATCATAACAAATTGACTATCTTGCTCTAGATAAGATAAACTTTCTTTGATATGAAATGCAAGATTCATGTCCAACATTTGATCAATTTCATTCAATACAACATATGTTACATATTTTAAATTAACAATCTTTTTATTAATCAGTATATTTAATTTTTGTGATGTAGCTATTAATATTTCTACATTTTGCATTAATGTTTTTATTTGATGATATTTAAAATAGTCTAAGCATATTGAAAGCCTAGAATAATTATTTACACAATTATTATATTCAAATACATAAGAAATAAAACATAAACAAAATTAATCTTCATAAATATATATATATATATAATTACTTACGCTTTAATTCCGAAATAAGAAAATCTTTGAACTTCTTGTTGTATTTTTTGTGCTTGTATTTTATTTGCAACCAAGATAAGAACATTAGGACCATTACCATTATGAAAAGAGGTTTGTTTAGAGATATGTATCAAAGCAGGTAACAAGAAAGCTAACGTTTTGTCTAAATAATGATAAAAAGATAATTATATATAGAATAATAGTTTAATATAAATATTGAAAAATATAATAAGAAATATATGATAAAGACCTAATGATGATGGTGATATTCCAAGCATATCTTTACCACTGAGCAATATTGGCAATGCTTGACATTCGAAGGGGTTTGGTTTTTTTAAACCTTGTTCCTTTATTTTCTTCAACATAGTTGGATGATTCTGTTATTACATACAATTTTACATTATTATATTAATTTACAATTTAGTAGTTTTATTTTCATATTTTACTTACGTTGAATGCTTGTTTGAACGTTAATATTGGTTTAGGAATTGGAAAATCGTTATGAAATTCATTTATATATTTAACTTCGATGTTATTATCTGTTCTAATTCTTTTTACAGTTTTTTCAGGCATGTTAACAATAGCTAGATCTTCTCTATATAAGTTCTTGATTATATGAGAATTTTTTAATGGTAGGCTTACATCATTACATTCATCCATCGTCAGACTTTGATAACTATTTTCCTCATTAGATGATAATTTTTTTAAAAATTTTTTAATTAGAATTCTTGCTCTACGTAATGATATTGGAAATCCGATTATAACAATGGTTGGATACGGATTACTTTTATTTGGCATTTTTATCTGTTTATATATAGAAAGAAAATATATATATGAAATGTTTTTTTTTTTGGTTTATTACACATATTACAGAATATTTAATATTAATATTATACTTACGCGAATTATTGTATTACTTTCATCTTCTAATTTATTAATATTTTCTCTTTCCTTTCCAATAAATCTACTTACAATATTAGCATCTATAGGCATAGTTATAAATGATTTATTTAATCGTAATCTTGTATCACCATTTGGCATATAATTATTTATTGTTTCATTAAGAATAGATGCTTGTCTCTTTAACTGATTATATATCATTATTTTTGCATCTATTATTGCCGTCAAAGTTCCGGTTACATTTATTAATACATTTGGAGTTAAAGTGAGCTCATCTACCTGTTTGTATACATATATAAAGTAGAAAAAAAAGCTATTGATTTTATATATATATATATATTATGTTAAATATAGAATATGTTTGATTACGTATTATAGAGAATATTTAATATTAATATTATACTTACAAAAATTTCAGTGTTACTTGCTTTTTCTATATTTCTAATATTAATTTCATCTATATTGAAATCATTTATTTCAATTATATATATTGTAATAGTTAAAACCTTTGTATCATCCTCTTGTAAATTGTTTTCATTGTTTCGTTCATCGTTATAATATTTCATTACTGACCTGAGCTTGTTGCTCATTTTTTTTGTCTTTTTTTTATAGCATCCTGATTTTCTTTTAGGAGATGTACACTCAGGGTCGGTATACCATCCATCTTCCAATCTTCAATTAAAAAATACAAATTTTCATTAGTTTGATTATTATTTAACGTATTTTAATCAAATTTTTTTTTTGTGTTTAATTTGAAACTTTATTGAACAAAAAAAATATATATAATATTAGTTAATTAAATAACTATATATAATATAATATAAATAAATAAAATAACGTTCTTACTCAAATACTTCCATAGTCAACAGAATATTCTATTAGCGTCAATTTAATTTAAAATAAAAAAAGTATTTTTGCAGATGGATTTAACAATTCACAATAGAAATGATTACAAAGATTAACTTTTTGGAACTTGTACGATTAGTTACATGTATTTAAAATTATTTAATTACTTAAAATTAGAGATGAAAGTAATGAGGAAAGGTGAACAAAAGAGATGTAAATTTGGAATTGAAATGTAACGAACAATTTGTTCTCTCGATAAATACTTATATTTATACCAAAATAAATATAGCCGATACTTTTTTTTTGCTACTAATTCAAAATTCAAAAAATTACATTTAAATGATAATTCTTACCGTAAATATTTTTAAAATCTCTTATTTAATTTGTGACTTAGTTTGATAATTAAAGTACATTATACTTAGATAAAAAGATAAATAATTTGAAATTTTTCTTAAGAAGAATTTTTTTTTAATCATTTTTATCAATAATTTGTTTACAAAAGTTAAAAATATTAATTAAAAGTAATCTAGTGATTTAAACGCTAAAATTAGTTCATAATTTTGACGCTATAGCGCTACTGGTCATTTCCCTGGTAACTAGATGGTAACTACATTAATCAATTGAAGGTAATTCTACCAAAAGTTTCTAGTTCTATGGTTATAGTTTTTGACATTAAAATAAACCAATAAGAATTCGCCACTAAAGAATAAAGGGATAGCTATCGGCTACCGCCCGTAATGGCCGCGGCTTTCGTTTCTGCATCGGTCATTTTTGCTGTGTATCATCAATTTGTTGCAAAAATTTGTTTTGTGTAGATTTACTTTGTCTTTTGTTAATAATCAATTATTAGCATAACTATTGCTAATAAATAAGTTTTTTTACTAATACTTTTAATATGGGCCGATACAGGAGGTATACATACATATGTACATATACATATATATAAACTGTTTCATTATTCATTAATATCTAAACTAGTTGAGTTTAGTTGACAGTAGTTTTAGATAATCAAATGGAATATAAATCAATTCTTTTTTATCTTATAACCTTAAAATTATATTTTTATTTTAATAATATAAATAAACTCTTATGCAAGATTTTTTTATCAAGTAGATTACATACGTTCTATTTTCACTGTATTAACGTAGTACTGAATTTTCTAACCTATCATTTCCAGCTGGAGTGAGGATTTCAATTATAACAATTAATTATTAATTAGGTGTTATAATTAATGTATTTTGTAAGAAATATCAATGATATATTTTTTAAAAATAATAATTAAATTAATATTAACAATGATTTTCATTTTAGTCGAAGCCGTGACCGTGACAGGAGACGCAGATCAAGAACAAGATCTCGTAGTCGATCACCAAGAGACAGAAGAAATTGGGGCATTAGTTGTGGTCGTGATAGAGGAATCACTGGACGTAACAACCGTGGTCAACCTGGAGCTAATTTAAGAAAACCACGATGGGATCTTAGTCGTTTAGAACCTTTTAAAAAAGATTTTTATATACCAAACGATGTTGTACAGAATCGTGACCCACGTATTGTGGAACAATATAGATGTGATAAAGAAATAACTTTGAAAGGAAAGAATATACCTAATCCTGTCTTTACATTTGAAGAAACAGGCTTTCCTGATTATGTACTTAAAGAAATCAAGTAAGTTTAGAAATAATATATTATAAACAGTTTATTTATATCATATGAAATGTATAATTTAATGACATTTTCAAATCTATTCTTAGACGGCAAGGTTTTAGCGAGCCTACATCAATTCAAGCTCAAGGATGGCCAATTGCTTTGAGTGGACGAGATATGGTTGGAATTGCATCTACTGGATCTGGCAAAACATTGTCTTATATACTTCCAGCTATCGTCCATATTAATAGCCAACCTAAACTTAGTCGTAAGGATGGTCCAATAGCATTGGTATTAGCACCGACAAGAGAACTTGCTCAACAAATACAACAAGTAGCGGATGACTTTGGCCATTCGTCGGGTATAAGAAATACTTGTTTGTATGGTGGTGCACCTAAAGGTGCCCAAGCAAGGGATTTAGATAGCGGTGTAGAAATAGTCATAGCTACACCTGGTAGATTATTAGATTTCTTAGAATCAGGAAGAACTAATTTGAAAAGGTGTACATATTTGGTACTTGATGAAGCGGATAGAATGTTGGATATGGGATTTGAACCTCAAATTCGAAAAATTATTGAACAAATTCGACCGGATAGACAAACTTTAATGTGGTCTGCTACTTGGCCGAAAGAAGTGAAAAATTTGGCAGAAGATTTTCTCAAGGATTATGCACAAATCAACGTTGGTTCTTTACAACTTGCTGCTAATCATAATATTTTACAAATAATCGACGTTTGTCAAGATTACGAAAAAGAAAATAAGTAAGGATTGATTTGATTTTATTCTCTTTCAAATTTTATGTATAACTTTATTAATTATTTACTTATCATAGATTGAGTACACTTTTGAAAGAAATTATGGCAGAAAATGAAAATAAAACAATAGTATTTATTGAGACCAAACGTCGTGTAGATGAAATAACTAGAAAGATGAAACGTGATGGTTGGCCAGCTGTTTGTATCCACGGTGACAAGACGCAGCAAGAAAGAGATTGGGTATTACAAGGTATAAATATTAAATATTAATTGAATTTAATTTTAATAATGAAATCATTATATATCATATAAATAAATATTATATTTTAATTACAGATTTTAGATCGGGCAAAGCACCTATTCTTGTCGCAACAGATGTAGCAGCACGTGGTCTTGGTAAGTTAATAAAAATCTTCTTTAGTTTTATAACAGAATAAAATAATAGTATGGTAATAATTATCAGTCATTATTAGTTTATTATATACAAAGGGGATTGATAATAACCAAGGCAGTAAATCACAAGTTAATCTTATTTTTTTACTGGAAGAGTATTTATGCAATGCGCTCTTCTAGTTAAACAATTTAGTAGGAAAGAGTATAGTATCTTATTATTAGAGTAATAAACAAAACAAAAAGTAATAATATGATATGTTATAATTAAATTATTTATTAAAAAGCTTATTTAGAAATTGTAAGTATTTTGCTAATAAACAAACATGTATGTATATATATATATATATATATATATATATACAAAATTGAATTATACATTGAACTATAGTATGAATTAGCAAAAAAAAATATATATATATATATATAGACAAATTTGCTGCCTCTGAATGTATATAGTGGTATATGTTGATATATATACATAAAAGTAAGATAATTAAATTGAATTAAAAAAATAAAAAAACAAAAGGATTCGTATAAGCATATAGTAAAATATAATAGAATATAGTAGGAGGAGAGAACAAAAGATAAATATTGTAGCTAACGCGGCTGGATGTTTGTTTGCATTGCAGAGGCACATTGCGCGCAGTCCCACGCCGGGTAATGCAAAGCATATTGGGGGTGCCCGCCGCCTGAATGTTCGGTGGTGCACTAGTTTGCATTGTCTGCGCTGGCTGCGGCGCCGTGCCTCTATCCGTCAATAACGTGAAGGGCCAAGTCCGGGCCATATCGGAACACCTACTTTACTACCTACATACTGGATATCTCAGTCCTACGCTGTGCTGTACGCCATCTGGGCTGACCAGGTCGTTATTGCCAGAATAGTGTCCCCTGCGTTGGCTGCTCGAGCTAATCAGACCCAACAACGGTCCGATGAGGCGGTGGCATGAATAGCAGATGCCAGAGCCTCAATGTGCCCTGTAGCAACAGAGCGGCGGAGGCTGTTGTAGCTGGAGCGAGCACAAACAGCCAGGCCCTGCCCGTACGTTGCTAGCGACACTCGCCCACTGCCTAATTTTATAGTATGATTTATAGTCAAATCAACTTTATCAATATATATATATACGTTTACATATATAAAAATACTTATGTACGTATATATATATATATTTATATATTTATATACATTACACTATCTCACACAAGAACACACATTAATTGCATACACATCATATATACATATATACATATATATAGAGAGAGAGAGATTTATACATATATGTATACATATACATACAATATTTATATTCCTTTCTAAACTACTTACTTACTTGCATTTCCTTATTTTCCTCCTTCTTCTTCTTCTTCTTCTTCTTCTTCTTATCTTCTTCTTATTCTTCTTCTTCTTCTTCTTCTTCTAATCTAATTGTAATAACTATTACACCTCCTATCATCATTATCATATTTTTGTATAACTAACTACATTTGAAAGTTCATCATTCTTTAGTAAATATCCACATCCATAACTTTTGGTACAAACTTTTTCTAATATCCGACATCTATTTTCTCTATCCTTTTAGATTGATATCGTCGTCTCTGAAGCGTACACATCAGATATATATACATATATATATCTAATTTACATTAATTATACAATTCATTAGTTTTTATTATGTTTTTGTACTTCGATATATTTATCTGAATTTTATAATATGTATACATATATATAAGTATTATTATTTATTTTCTTTTTAATTTATTTAAATTTTTAAATATTTTTACTTCTTAAACGCTCTCTAAAAAAAAAAGTATCATTAAGTATTTATTTCATTTTCTTTTTTTTCTCTTCTTCAGACATTGTATATTTTATTTTATTATATTTTTTTTTTTTAAGTATTAAACTTTGATGATAATTTTGATTATATTTATTTGCAAAAAAAAACAATCAATTATTATATATATATATATATTTGTTTTGGAGAGCGTATTTAAAGTTTTTCACTCGAATTATAAATACAATTCTATTTTCGAAGTATAAAAATCAAAATATCGGATGTGCAGTGTATTTCATTTGTTGTTACACTGCTATATATAACAAAGAGATATATGTTTTGATAAATATTCATTAAATATAATAAAAAAAACCATAGTAAGGCTAATGTAAATCCTTCATTTCAGACGTTGAAGACGTCAAGTTTGTTATCAACTTTGACTACCCTTCTTGTTCAGAAGATTATGTTCATCGAATTGGACGTACAGGTAGAAGACAGAAAACTGGGACTGCATATACATTCTTCACACCTAATAATTCTAACAAGGCTAATGATTTGATTCAAGTATTAAAGGAAGCTAATCAAGTTATCAATCCTAAACTTATGGAACTTGCAGAAGGCAAATCAGCTGCTTATGGAAGGCACAGAGGTTGTTATCGTATCGATAAGAATATTTCTTAATTAATATACATTATACAAGACGATTACAATGTATATTATAAAACAGGTGGAAGAAATCGATGGCGAACTAGAACAGGAGGTCGTAATGGTAAAGAACGAAGTTATTCCAGAAGTAGAAGTCGAAGTCATAGCAGAGAAAGAAACGGAAGAAATAATCGTCGAAGTTATAGTCGTAGTTATACACGTAGTCGTAGTCCTATTAATAATCGTACAGGTAAGTGAAATCTTTCTTTTATATACATAATGACTTCAAAAAAAATAATCTACGAAGTTGAATTGATTAAAATATAGAAGTTAATCCATTTGGGTTGAAATAGATCGGTTTATTTTTTTCAGAAGTCATCGGAAAAAGTTATTGGAGTAGCGAGAGATGATTAAATAACTCGTAAGCTAATATATACATATATATATATATATATGTATATATAAATACATGTAAATTTTTACATCTGTTGTAAGATGAAAATAATGTATGTGTGTACGCATGTGTGTACGTATGCGTGTGCGTGTAATACATATGTATTGTAAAATCTTCATTAATTAACGATAATTATGAAATTATCGTTTATATACGTATATAGGTATGTACTTTATAATAGAGTATACTATTTAATATTAATTCAACGTGAATCTCTCATCTATTTCATACTACGTTTTTATTTATCATATTATATTTATACACGGTAAATATTTTAACAAATTTTTCTAACAAATACTTTTGTTACAGAATACTTTTGTACTGTAACTAAGTATTTGTTATAAAACAACAACAACAAAAAAAAACAAAAAATATATATATAATATTAATAATAACAGTAATAATAATAATAAGACAATATTTGAACATTAATATGTTCTATAATTAATAACAATTGATTTGAGAGATGGTTTTAGATTGAAAAAAAAAAACGAAAACTTCATTGTTGGATAAAATTCAAGAAAGAAACAACAAATTTATATATATAATATAAAAAATTGTAAATTGTATTTTTAAAGAAAATTTATTTAAATTTATTTAAGATTATGCTTTTTCTCGTGATAATAACATTTTTTTCGTATATATATATATATATATATTAACATTCGAACAAATAATGAAAAAAAAAATTGATAGATTATAATATATTATAAACTTCTTAATCTAACATCGAATTAATTATTCATTATAATAATATATAAACAGTATATTAATTTTATAAAAATAATGATTAACGCTGTGTAAACGCATTATTAGTTAGTCCAATAATTTTATCTTTCTATATATATATATATTTATTTATCTTTTTTTTGTTTTGAAAGTACATATTATAAATTTCAAATAATAACATTAATAATATAAAGCAATATACACACACACACATGTGTTACACAATAGAAGACCTATTAATAAAATTATAATCAACAATAATATTATATATATATATAAAGTTAAACTATTTTATCTTTTTATTTCTTTTTAAATCAAATAATTTCCTCTTGTGTTTTACTAAAGCACTCTTTTGCCAATTAAACTTTTTAAACAAAATATATATATATTAAAAAAAAAAAAAAAATACAGATTAACATTTCCTTGGAATTATTTTTTTTTTTTTACATTTATATCAGAACCCATATGATTTTCTTTCTTCTTTTCTTCAAATTTAAGTTCCAAGTTTCATATATATATATATAAATATATTTATCTGATATAAAATATAATTTTTTCTGTTGATTGCATTAAAACTCATATTCTATAGATGTAACATTAAAATAAATTATGCATCTGTTACACCTTGAGCTGCCAATTCAGCTAGAGTTCTTTCGAGGTAACTTGTGTCAGGATAGCCATGACCGGACTTAGATGGACCTAATTCAGTCTTATGATGAATTTCATTCCACGTTATTACATCTTCACGTCCGGTAGTTATAGATCGTCCAATAGTGAATATCAGTCTTCGTTCGAATGCAATTTGTAACAGTCTTAATACCCTACGACCTAAATTATTATCCGGTAAATAACAAACTCTAGGAAAACCGACAGCATAATAAGCTTGTCCAGGATTTGGATGTTCCGGTCCTTGAATTCCAGATGGAATACTGAAATAAAATATAAATAAAAGATTATTATTAAATATAAATTTGTAAAAATCTGATATCATTGCACTTACTCATATGTTATTTGTATCGTATTAGTATTTGGAAAGCCTGGTAAAGATCTTGGTATCCTTGTCCAATTCATAGTACCTGGTGGTTGATTACCCCTCTTTTCTCCATATATTAATCTACACACTGGACATTGTATGTACATTGGTGCTTGTTGACAACTAAGCATTGCATTTAAACATGCCAAATGTAATCTATGTTTGCAACGAGTTAATTCTACTGTCAGAGGTTCAGGACTGCCTAAACATACTGGACATGAATCAGAATCATCACTCTCAACTACTTTTACATATTGAGATATTACATCTGACGTTGTTGTATCTACACCTGAAATAATAATCATTGTATATTATTAATTATACATTTATTAGTTATATTTTGTTATAGTTAAATTGTAACTTACCAAAATTAGATTCTTTAAATGCATCATCGCTTCCTACACTACTGTCTAATAAATCAACAGGATTTTCATGACTCAAATAAGTTGAGACAGTATCAACACTAGGTCTACGACCACTCTTCGTACTACTTGAATCAACATCCAAAACACTGTCCCATGTTTTAGTTTTATCAGAAGTTTCAACAGTTGCGATGGAATCATTATTATCAATGTTATGTTTATTACTAAATATGTTAAAGTTATTTAAAATAACTCTAGCAATATTGGAAGGTCCAGTATCACCATTTTTACTCTACAAAATATACAATTTAAGGATATAGAACAAAATATTCAAATCTATTATAATAAAATATATAAAACCTACTTTTTTATTATTCTTTTTGGTACTACTGTTAGATGTTTTCTTATGTATCATTTTATTGGAATTTTTAACAGTTACGGTGGTACACTTTTTTCCAGTAGCAATTTGTAATTCTTCGAGTGCTACTTTGACCAATGGATATGGTGCTTGTTGAACACGACGTATCGGTCTTACATAGCCAGTACAACAACGAACTTGAGTAAGATTACAGAAATTGATAATATATGGAAAACCTAAATAAGTTTTAGAAACATCGATGGTTTTATCTCCCTAAAATTGAAAATAATATATACTTAAAGTTATTTAAACTTGTATTAATATTTCGTTCTATTTTATGGTTTACCCGTGCCCAGGCTTCTTCGATAAGACATTGTACTTCCATATCATAAGTATGCCAATCATCTGTATCACCAACCCATTCCCATTTAGCACCTTTCCCAGCTGGTGAAACTGGATGATAAAATTTTCTTCTAACGTTATGTGCATCATCTCCATCATCACTGCATTGCATCTTGGTCTTTAAATTGATATAATACCTGATACAAATTAATAATAATACATAAAGTATCTCACTGACAATTAATGGTAACTAAATCAACGCATCTGGTTCATGTATGACATTTAAAAAATATTTTCTCTTGAAAAAATGAAAAATGAATGAATTGAAAAACCTTTCCAAATTGGGATCAGCATCATTAAGAAAAACTCTTGTTAATTTTTTACAATGTGCTCTTTCAAGGTGTTGAGATACTGCTGGACTGTATGGTCTCCATCGTCCATGACGATTTTCCCATTCCCAAACAACAACAGCATGACCATGTTCTTGCCCGTGTCCATTCATTTTTACATTAAAGAATTTTACACATTAATACTACGCACACCGATGCAATAGTAACGTGGGAACATTTTCAAGTTTCCCACGATCACTTTACAAGGATATATTCGCGTTAATTAGATTTTAGACAAATTTCTTTTGGAACAACTCAAATTTCAAAAACATTCTTTAACATTCTTTAACATCGATCTTTAGAAGAAGAAAAAAAAACAAATATGTATTAATAAAAGAAAAAAATTAATCCCGTTTACAAACTGATCGAATATAAAACCGCAGAACGGCCAGCGTAGTTTTATTTGACGTAAAAACTAGAATGCGCTTTCAGCGCTATCTGAGGAACCAAAATGGCAGATATATAAATAACCTATACATATACACAAATTAAATGTATTACTAGTAATTATATTATTTATATTCTGTTTATTTATATTACGAACATACAAATAATTTTAAAATTGTAATAATTAGTTCTTTAAGATTACAACAATTAAGTAAATATTATAATAGAAAAGGAAGATTGAAAATTCGCGCTATTTTAAAATCATATGGTTGGTCATGTGACATATACTGTCAAAGTCGAAACACAAATTTCTTCGAATAAAAATATATTCAAATAATTAATTAAACATTTGTTTATAGACAATTTTTAAATATTTTTTGTATTTACATTTGTGTTTTTTTTCTTATTAGAACGATAAACGACGTTTTACTTTCATGAATAAAAAATTTTAATTTATGTCATTATTTTTTTGTTCAAATAAATTTTAAATGAAATTAAATGTTAATATAATACATGTATTGTTTAGGAATAATTAAGTATTAACTTTAATTTAATTAGAAATATAAGATCATTAAGAAGTTTATCTTGAAAATATGTCGGTAAGGTTGGTATCATTGCGTAAGCACTGATCTTGGATCTGCACGTCGTACTTTAACGTATTATGCCGAAATGAATTGTGAGAAACAAGCGATTGGATTTAATTTAACAATAATATCATTAGATTTAAAGTAATATATTATTGGTGTAAATAATGTGAGCGTATTATTGATCAAAAGGAAGAACAATCATTCAGTGACATATAATACATTCATAATAATAAAAAAAAATTCACATAGAGTGAAGGTATAATAACTGTTGCAAGAGGATTTTGGAAAGGCGATTTATTCATTTAATTATTATTATTATTATTATTATTATTATTGTTATTATTATTATTATTATTATTATTATTATTGTTATTATTATTATTATTATTATTATTATTATTGTTATTATTATTATTATTATTATTACTTTAGTTAAAATTTCTTGATGAACGTCAAAAGTAAAAGGAAAAAAGAAAAATTATTTTTTTAAATATGTCTAATGATTTTATTTGTTGGATGATGACCGACGCAAGTATAATTTTTAAATTTAATTAAAAACTTAAAAAGAATAATTATTATAAAAGAAATTACTTATTTCCATAACTAAAGATGATGGACATAGAACGAATAGTCATGTTTGCTGGTGTGGGTCTAGCAGTAGCAGTTGGAGTATTTATATTATGGGGTCCATCTCCTAAACCAAGAAGAAGAGGTAATTTATAATTATAGTTGAACATTTGGATAATTATAAATAACATCAACACTTATTTATAATATCATTAAACCATTAAATGTATTCAATATTAGGTAAAGTTGTCGGCATCAGTAATTTAGGGTACACGTGCTTTTTAAATTCCTTGTTACAAGCACTGGCTGCTTGTCCAACTTTTATTACCTGGCTTCAGAAACAACGAGAGAAAAACAACAAGTGCCAGTTTACAACTGCTTTGGTTTCTGTCTTTGAAAGTACGATGTAAATTTGATATTTTATCTATTCTATGTAATATTAATTATTTGTAAAACATATGATATTATATTTGGCTAGAAATCAATGGTCACACAGATGACTTGTATGGAGATGTAACAACCATTGAAATAATAACTGCGCTTGGTTCTCAATGGAGTTTTGCTCCTGGTTATCAAGATGCTCACGAATTGTTTCACATACTATTAAATGCGTTACAGGCAGAAATTCAAACTGTTAACAGAGTACGAGTATTAATTATTTATAATTTGAATAAGTATTATTATACAATATATAATTTGCAATAATAATTATTTTAGAGTTGATTGAAATATTTGTATTGTTGTTACAACAGCAAGGTTGTCTATCGGATGCATTACCAAGAAATTCTGTAGTCGTGATGGATCTTAAGAATTCTGGAGATCAGATAGGATTTAGAAGTGTATCTTGTAATGATATAGTATCTGCCGAAAGAAATCCTAATTCTATAAATGGTTTTGATTCAAATTGTAACAATCATATGACAATATCGACACCATCTATATCATCTCATATACCTTCTGAATACAAGCCTGGTAAAATTTTGGATAGATCTTCGGAAATGTTATCACAACTTAAAAGATACGATACTGAAAATGAAGAACCCATATGGAATTATCTTTGTAAAGTATCAACCTATTTACCACCTATTTGGAACGAAGTACATCCATTTTCTGGATTACTGACTAGTCAATTGCAATGTATTAATTGTAATTGGAAGGTTGGTAAACATTTAACTTGATTTATTTTATCAATAAACAATGTGTTTGTAATTATATATTATTTTTGCTTCAGACTCCTGTACGCTATGATAAACTTGAAAGTATTTCTTTACCATTACCTGCTTTTGGTCCAGTACTTCAATGGAAACATTTAACTCTAATAGAATTATTTTCACGTTTTGTAAGTAGCGAAGTAGTTCATGATGTAGAATGTGACGGTTGTGCGTCACGTTGTGACGCTGTTAAAACATTAACTCTTGGAAAATTACCTAAATGTTTGTGCATACATATACCGAGAACTACTTGGAGTTCCAGTGGAAGACCGATTAAGAGAGACGATGCTATTCTTTTTTCTGTTACTTTAATTTTAGATCCATTTACTTTTATAGAAGCAAAGAAGAGACTTGCTAAAGTAAGTTCAACGTTTTTTGTTATAGGAAATATTTCAAAAAAGAAGATATAATAATTATAATATATCGTTTGTTTATATATAATTTAGGGAGATGCTCAAGCAATGTTACTTCTTACAAATCAACAATCAACTTATGGTAAACATAAGTATCAACTTCAAGCAGTGGTAGAACATCGTGGATCAGTGGATGCTGGCCATTTTGTATGTTACAGACGAGGAACTAAACCTGGCCAATGGCTTTATACGTCAGATTCTACTGTCGAACACATATCGTTGACAGACGTCCTTCGTGCCAGTCCTTATCTTTTATTTTATGAAAGAATTCATGAATTGAACCCGTAGTTAGGAACAAATTAAATTCGAAATTGTTAAACAAGACAAAAGAAAAAATTAATAGTGATCCTTATTCAAGTTTTCATATTAATAATCATTCCTATAGTAAATTCATTCATTTTTTGGGTCCAGTATTAATAATTATGATAAATAATTATATTGTTAAGAAATCCTTCAAATTTTGTCTAGGTAAATCAGTTGGGATCACCATTGTGCCATAATTCTTATTAGAATTAACTTAAATTATTACTCTTTATATAGATCTCATATAATTAACACAGTTAATTTGAAGAATTAATATTAACAACAAATATATAAAATAGAAAAGAAAATACAGGAAGAAGAATAGTAATGCAAACGTTCATGTAATGTTCATATGTATATTTTGATTACGAGATAGATACAGATTATTATTATTATTATTAATATTATTATTATATTATATTATATTATATTATATTATATTTAACTAATAGACACAAATATTTATAATTTATCTTAAACTTCATTCCAAAATCAAGAAATTTTTCTGATTAGATATATTCCGTTGTGGAATAGTTTTTTGAAAATAGTATTTAAAGCAAGGATATATTAAATGCAAAAGAGTAAATTAGAATATTAATTCAGATGCATGACTTCATAAAATAATGCCTTCTATATGCTAATATAAATTCAGTACTAATTGTAAGGCTTAATTAATGTAACTAATTAAATATTGTGCCAAATGAAGATGCACATTTTGTATAATATCATAATATAATGTAAAAAATAATGTAACCCAGTAATTAGCGAGGATAATAAGTTTTACAATATTCATTGTTTAGCGTTAGATTTAGATATATAGTTTTTAACAAGACTTTAACTAAACAAAAAACAAAAAAAATTAAATGACTAAGAAGATTGAAGATTATTGGTGCTGTAAATTATTTGATCAATATGATGTGTATTAAGAAAAATGGCTTAACAAATCTTGAAAGAATATTTTGTTAATGCATTGGACAAAATGTGACATAATTTATTAGAAATCTTTGAATGATTTTGTACGTTTCTTTGTTATATGTTATTATTACATATGTGTTTAAAAAAAGATCTCAGTAAATTAATGAAGATTAAACAGCTACAAGTTCTGCGTACCTTCAATTTTCTTATTTTTCGTTGTAGATATAAAATTACATTTTTATATATATATATATTTATATAGATATATGTATTATAATGATAATTATTAAAATAAACAGATTATGCAGGGTAGTATAGAAATAATGTAGAGAGTTTATAATGATAATAGTCTTTATATATAAAGAAAATAAAATCTCATTCAGAATATATATATACATATTATTAGAATAAAAGAAATGCAGTCAAGAAATACTTGTATTTATCCTTTTTTTTTTTAAGGAGACATTTAAATCATTTTTCATAATAATTAAAATCCTGAAACAATACACTACAAAGTTTATATAATAATTAATTATTGTATAATAAATACATTATCTAAATGCAATTTAAATAATTAAATATGCGATTAGAAAATATATCGATTTAACATATCGATAGTATAACAATGATGCGATTGGTCAATCGATTTATCAAACTATTACATCTGATTGGCTGATTGCTTCGATAAACTCGAAAATATTTTGGTTCACGTTGTTTGAGGTTGCATTTCCGTTACAAAAGATGCAGGAAAGTTAATTAAACATAAAAGTTGTATATATATATTTACATAGTATTATATTTATATAATGTTATATTTATATACAACTAAAATAATCATTTTAACAATTGCACAGTGAAAAAACGTAAATTAAATTTCAATCTTTTGTAAAAATGTCTAAATTGTGTATGTAAATGTGTGTTTATTGTAATGTCTATGCATTGATTTATTTCAACATAAATTTCATTAGCAGTTAAATCGTTTAAACAAAAAATTAATACATTTTAAAGGATTATTTTAATCAATTATAATAACAATGCCACATTTCGTCAAAAATAAAAGAATCATGGTAAGCATACAAAAATCAAATTAGTAAGTTGTTTTATATAGGTTATGTCTATTACCACATGTATTGATAAAAATGTACATTGCACGCAATAGATTTATATTTAGATTTATTTATCTATATATAATATCTGTTATAATAATTACAATAATAATAATATTTTATATATATTAATGTAAATTTATATTTGCATACAGGGAACTGACATGAGTGATATTACTGCAGATTTTGCTTGTCTTAAAGTATCTGCTTTAGGAAAAGCTTCACGTATATCTGGTGAAATAAACCGTATTACAATTGGTCCTAATTCCGTATCAAATCAAGATGAACTGAAAAAATTAGAAAATATTGAAAATGAACAAAATACTTGTAACGTTAATACATGTTCACCTCGAAAATCTGTCGAAGAATGTAAGAACAAGAATTTAACAACACGTAATGGCATTACATTTTCGATAAAAAAATCTTACACGAAGAGGAATTACAAAGAAGAGAGAAAGTTATGGTAAATTTGTTTGTTAATAAATAATTATTTAAAATATCATTTATTATGTTATCTAGATACTTTAACAAAAAATGTAATTAAATAATTGATTTTTCTATCTTATAGAAAGAAGTACAACGTAAATGGCAACACATGGCAGACAATGTTACAGCTATACAGAAACATATTTCCATATCGTATTCAAAAATGGTTAAAGAAAGAGAACGCAAAAGTGCACAGAAGTATGCTGATATATTAGCTGAAGAAGAACGTTTAGCTGAACAGGAAGAAATAATAAGAAAACATGAACAACAGTTAAATGCTCAAAAAGTTCAAGAACATAATGAAAAGATGAAACGCGATATAGAAGAATATAAAAGGAGAATGAAGGAAAAGGAAGATTTGTTTTCAAAGATAATGTTACTTAGACAAGAATTTGGTGTTAAATATTATGATTTTATAATGCTTTCGAGAAATTGTACGGATAAAACTATTCTAACTAATTTTTCTGTCACGCATTCGGCCGTTTTAAAACAATTGTATCGACAAATTGAGACATTGGATGGAAAAATTCAGGTTTTTATTATTTGATATAAATTCTAAAACTAATCCTTTCCTATTAAATTTAATTTTTAATATTTAATAACGTTTCAATTCATGAATGCATCGTTTTTAAATAGTTTAAGAAATAGTTTTAGATCCTTTTTCTTTTATCACCCTGTATAATAATATAATTTAATACTTTTAATACTCATTCATTTTTGTTATTTGCACTTTAAACAGGCAGAAGATTTGGTGCCCACAGATGTTTGTAATTTGGAAACAGCAATACAACAGATAATAGAAATTTCATGCTTATTAAAAGTAACTCTAGGTTTGTATTTTTTATTATTAACATTATATTAATATTCTTAAACATTAATAATAATAATAATAATAATAATAATAATAATAATAATCAATGTTATTTATACTTGTAGATAATGCAGAGGTAAATAAAGAAATTCCTGAACCAAGTACAGAAGAACAAAATACAAATTTAAATCAGACAGAACCATCTCCAACAGAAGAAGTTGTAACAGTTTATGAACCTCCAATTCCAGAACAAACTGATTACGATGTAGACAAAAATATAGACAACAATCAAGTTGAAGAAATTGTTCCGGAAACCATTCCAGAATCCGTTCCAGAAACTGTTCAAGAAACTGTTCAAGGAACTGTTCAAGAAACTGTTCAAGAAACTGTTCAAGAAACTGTTCAAGAAATTACTCAAGAAACTATTCACGAAACTGTTTCTGAAACCGTTCCAGAACCTGAACCAGAAACTGTTCCAGAAGAAGCAGCTCAGATAACAGAAACATCTATTAACCAAGAAGCTAATACTGAAAATAATTCAAGTTTAATATCAAGTGTGTCCTTACAAGAAATAGAAGGTATTATACAGTTTTTTTTTAATTATTTAGTTTCATATATCAGTAACACATTTTGATATTCCTTTTTTTTTTTATAGATAATTTATATAAATACGTCGATAAAGAATCATTACAAATTTACATTGAAAGTCAAGAATTTTTGGAAAATTATTTAAAAATTTATGACGAATTTTTAAAATCATCTAATACAAAAACATTTAGATTCGAATGTCAAAAAGCAATAAATATTCCTGTCAATGCAATTTCCGTAATCAATGCCCAACATCTTAAAGATAAATATGAAAAATTGCACAATCTTCTAATGGGAAAATCATCACCTAATATAAATCAGCATCCACATGGAAATGCATTTTGTAAAGACACTTTAGCCAAAAAAATAGTGGTAGGTCATTTAATTCATTTGAATTTATTCATTTACCTCAATAAATTATTTTTAATAAAGTTTTTATTTAATTATTTATTTAAACAGAGCCAAGGAGAAACATTGGTTTCGAGTAAACCAGAAATGGCATTCGCTATAGCAGCTGTAACTGTAGCACTTTGGAATGAACACGCTGATTTTGGTGAACTACTTTTAGCACATTTCCATCAAATTTGTCCTTTTACGGTACCAGTATTTATGCCCAAAATAGAAGGACAAACCAACGAGGAATATTACAAATCATTGGGTTACAAATATTCAGAAGATGGTACTGTCGAGAAACAGGATAAATTTTTGAAAAGAATGTCTGGATTAATGAGATTGTATATTTCTATAACGATAACATCGCAAAGAAAAGGAATTACAAAAAGACACCCTCATGGGTTACGATATGCATGGAGGTGGCTCGCAGCTATTTTGAATAGTGGTAAAGTTACATTTTTATTTTCTCATTTTATTATTATTCTTATTATTCTTCTTCTTCTTCTTATTATTATTATTATTATTGTTATATTCTTGTTATTATTATTATTATTATGATTATTGTTATTATATGTTTAGAATTTCATAATTGATCATTCATTTGTTAATCTTGTTATATTTTATTTTTCATATTTTAATAGAATCTCATCCAAACACGTTGGAACTTTGTGTCACTCTTATTTTGGATGTATTAGAAGTTGCAGGAAATTCTCTTTGCAATGCTTATGGCAAACAATTTCGTAAAATGTTAATGTTATTGGCTCACGACATATATCCTCGTGTACAAAACACCGATGGCGTAAGTGGTGGACCATTGGTACGTTTAGAAGAATTTTTAAAGATAACATTAGCCAGAGGTTTCATACCACCACCTAATGGATATCTCGATCAGAATTTTTGGTAAATTTAATGATAAATTAATCGTCTTGCGTGAACATTGTGCATTGTGTCATAACTTATATTATTATTAAAAAAAAAAAAAAAAAAAAAAAAAGACAAAGAAAAAAGAAAAAAAAAATTAAGAAGAAGAAAAAGAAGAGGAAGAGGAAAAAAATGGTGAAAAAAAAAATAACAAGAAAAAAATATACAAACAAACAAACAAACAAACAAACAAACAAACAAACAATGCGGATAATAGATCTTTATAATAATTACATTTATTTGATAATAGAAAAATTGATATAAGTGTTTACCTTTTTTAATGATAAAATGTTGTAGTAAACTGTAAGATTAGATTTAATACAGTTTAATGTATAAGCAAGTTTAGATTTAATAATACGCTCCTCTCGTAAAGACAGGTTTGACATCAGAAAATACATAATAGTCTAATGTATTAGCAGCAAAACCTGTTATTCCAAAAGGTGCTAGTTTCATCATCCATGACGCATCTTCATTACAATTAAGTAGATAGGATGTTAACTTTTTTACAAAAGACCCTGTAAAAAGCAATATATAAATAAATAAATAAATAAATAAATAAATGAGAGAGAGAGAGAGAGAGAGAGAATGAATGAATGATAAAGAAGAATAAAAAGTATAATACAACAGTTAGTTATGAGATAATAATAATGATGATGATAAATGAAATTATAATAAAGAAATACACGATGCACCGATGATTATATTTTATTTACAAATATTTTTCTCTTACCAGATATTTTTTTATTAATCATAAAACGATATGGCGGTAATGGTCCCAAACTGTCAACTATATAAAGCGATTGTATGCCTGGAAAATTGTACTTATGACATGTTATTACAGGAGCTTCCAAAATACCAACTTCTGCTTGTTTACCAGCAACCATTTGCATAGCATCTATTTGTGAATCAACATCTGAAAAAAAAAAAATATAGAAAAATATTTCATTTCAATACTTTGTTTGTAATTATAATTTGTATTATAATATATACAAAGTTTTTTTATATTAACCTAAAGTATTGCCAAAAAATGCAGGACCTTCTCCTATGCTATGCAAATAATTGTATATCAATGTAGCAGCTCCTATATTTTTACTCCTATCTGGTAAAGCGCATCTATGTCCACGTAAATCAACAATTTTCTGTTAATGAAAAGCAATATTATATAACGTATATACATATGAAAATTTGTTAAAAAAATTTGGAAACAAAAAAAAAAACTATGTCAAATTTATAAATTTACTTCGATGCGATGTACAAGATCAGATGCTACAACAACATCGGCATAAACTTGCGGAGAATTATTATTGTTTAGCTTATGTTTGAATACAAAAGACACTGGCATCAATTCACCATTTTCCCAATCATCACTGGCTGGCAAAATAGCTGAAATTAATTGGTACATTTTTATATGATTTTATATATATTTACTTTTATATATATATAATATATTAATTATTTATATATATTAATACATATTATAATATATATATATATATATATATATATATATATATATATATATATATATATATATATATTAATAAATATACTTATTTAGATTTTTATAAATAAAAGTATATAAAAATATAAACCCATTATTAAACTATTTGCATTGTAACAACAAACGTGAGACTTGTGATTTGTTTTATAATTTACAATTAAACATAAGAAATGAGTAAAATATAGTATCAACTTTAAAATACAATTTTGTGTAAATTAAATTATAGTATAAACAATTAATAAGTATATTTATTATAATATACTATATGTATTTGAAATTTACCGATATCAGTGTATTCACTGGCAACTTTTCTATTAGTTCTAGGCTCATATAAAAGAACTACAGGCCTTTCTGTTGCCACTTCAATCATTTCAGCTAATACTTCAAATAAACCGATTGGTAATGATGGTACTAAATGCGTTGCTAATACGATTGGAGGCTGATTGCTAATTGGTGGTACATAAGGTTGAATTTTTCTTGGTACAGCTACATTCGAAGGTGTAGTTGGTTTCTACAAATATATTTAATAATAAACAAAATATAAAGGGTGTTCTATTAACTGGTATAGAATGTTAACTGATTACAGAACACTTTGTGTGTTAGATCATATTATTAATTTTATTCAATTCTAAAAAGTAAATTATATTAACTTACATTTGTATCGATGAAAAATAGTTTACTTTCTTTCGGTTTCTATAAAAAATTAACAAAAATATTGATAAATGTGTTAATTATCAATTTAATTTAATTTAACTTACAGTTTTTTCTAAGCTAATAGATTCATCTTTCTTTGGTGTAGATAATTTTGTTTCTTTCGGTTTCTATGATTAAAATGTTAGTTATTTAATTTTATGAGAATATAAAAAACAATTAAAATCAAATTAAAACTCACATTTTTCTCGAGATTTAAAGATTCATCTTTTTTCAGTGATAATAAATCTTCTTCCGGTTTCTATAAAAAAATAAAAATATTGATAAATGAGTTAAATATCAATTTAATTTAATTTAACTTACAGTTTTTTCTAAGCTAATAGATTCATCTTTCTTTGGTGTAGATAATTTTGTTTCTTTCGGTTTCTATGATTAAAATGTTAGTTATTTAATTTTATGAAAATTTAAAAAACAATTAAAATCAAATTAAAACTCACATTTTTCTCGAGATTTAAAGATTCATCTTTTTTCAGTGATAATAAATCTTCTTCCGGTTTCTATAAAAAATTAACAAAAATATTGATAAATGTGTTAATTATCAATTTAATTTAATTTAACTTACAGTTTTTTCTAAGCTAATAGATTCATCTTTCTTTGGTGTAGATAATTTTGTTTCTTTCGGTTTCTATGATTAAAATGTTAGTTATTTAATTTTATGAGAATTGAAAAAACAATTAAAATCAAATTAAAACTCACATTTTTCTCGAGATTTAAAGATTCATCTTTTTTCAGTGATAATAAATCTTCTTCCGGTTTCTATAAAAAATTAACAAAAATATTGATAAATGTGTTAATTATCAATTCAAATTTATCAATTAAATCAATTTAATTTAATTTAACTTACAGTTTTTTCCAAGCTAATAGATTCATCTTTCTTCGAAGGAGATAATTCTTTTTCTTTTGGTATCTATACGAAGCAAAAATAATTAATAGAAACCAATATTTATACAGATTACAATTATCAATTTTATTCGATTTAAAAAAAAAAAAGAAAAGTAAAGAATTGACTCACATTCAATACGATGTTCAAAGTTTCATCTTTCATTACAGTAGATAATTCATCTTTTTTTGATTTCTATAAAAAAAATATATAATAAAAAAAAAAAAGAAATGTATGTATAAATAAAGTAATATTAATTTAAAAAAACCGAGTCAAATTAACTTACATTTTTATCAAGAATCGAACATTCATCTTTTTCTGAAGAAGATGGCGGTTGTTCTTTTTTTGATTTCTTTAAATATAAATAATTAAATAACTTAATTTAATTTAATTTAATTTAATTAAAAAAAAAAAAATATATAAAAATACAATTTATTTAAACTTACATTTTTTTCGATAATCGAACATTCCTCGATAAGAGATTTCTGTTCGATTTTTTTCTCGATAGATTGTTCGATCTTTTCTTCTAACGATTGTTCGATAATTTTTTTTTCAAATTGTTGTACATCAGTCTTTGTGGTTTCCTTCACCGATTGTACCTTTTGTGCAACAGGTAAATCAACTACGCTTTTTTCAATAATCGTTTTAGTTTTAATTTCAGTTTTAATTTCACTCGGTAATTGTTTTGAATCACTCATTACTTTTTCTTTCTTTGATCGAGTATTAATCGACGATGTAGGAACTTCCGGTTTAGGCATTGTTAAAATTCAAAAATTCGATCTAATTAATAAAATAATAATTTATTATTCTTTTTATTATATTTATAATTAATTTAAATTACAATTAGATTAATATTTTGTGAACCGTAAAACAAAATGGTTTATCAATGTTAAATGTAAAGTGAACGTTGCATTAATTAAAAAAAGTAAGATATATAATTATAAATGTAAAATAATTTATGTATAAATTGTATTCTTACAAAATAAAAAAATATTCTTACCGGTATCGATGAAAATTAAACGATTTCTGTTCAATGTCGAACTTGTTACTCGATAATAACGATCGAAAAAGAAAATGGGGGGGAATTGCTTTGATATGCGTGCGCAGAAATTTTTACAATTATACACAGACAAACAAATAATCGAATAATAATAATATCCAAGTAAGTGAATGTTAAGAAAATATAATTCTTTAGTAATATTGGTGGTGTACTGCGGTCAATCGATTATGCTTATTCATACAAACACGTATATATATCTTCATTCATCTTCCTCGTGATGGCCTCGTGTTCCAGTCTAATGTCAACCTTTTTCTGTCTCATGTTACGACTTTCGAGATATCCCCCGAAAGAAAATTTTTCCATACTTTGTACCGTATTTATCAATCATTCGTGCCCTATTCACACGAAAATATGCAAAAAAATATTTATTCTATATTTATTGATCTTGTCTCCTTGCATTATCTTTTTTTCATTTTTGCTTTTTTTTCTTGAACGGTTCAACGGTACAGTCAATTTTTGTTACGTCGGTAACAAAATAAAAAAAAATAATAAAAAAAAAATAAACGTGTTTATTCATTTTTTTTTATCGTTATATTTGATTATTATTTTTGTATTAATATGAATATTAAATGTATTTTTATTTCTTAGGAAAATATCAAAATAATATGTCAGTAAGTCGATAAATTACCGACAGTATATTTAGTTACCGACCATATCAAGTTACCGACCGTACATAGTTACCGACTAAACTTCATTACTTACCGACAATAATAATTTTAAAAACATTTTTATTATCGATCGTCGATAAATATTCGATGTTTCTCGTGAGCATTGCAAACGGACGAAAGTCCCACCGACCAGGTAAAAAGTTTATAATCACGGCCGGTGAAGACGTCATCCGGATGCATCACTTCACAATAGTTTTTTTTTTTTTTAAATCTTTTCTTATCGTCTTGAGTTTATTTACATACTTGCATATAGTTTTTTATTTTACTAACGTTGCGGTATCCGTCAACTCGTACTTAAACATTTTAATATACAAAATTTTGAGTTGAATAGAATCAAAGGTGTTTATCAACGTAAATAATTCGTTAGTTCGAGATATCGTTTCTTTTACAAGAATAACAAGCTTTCATCTAGGCAAACAACTCTTTGGCATGTAAGTTATATGTTATATATAACGGTAAATTGGCCACACCTCGATATCGAGAAAGCATATACATATATTATTCCTTGGATAAAACTTTGTTTCAATTCAAATCAAATTAATTTGAACATCTTTTTTATTTTCATACATCAAATAATCGTTAATTTTTTTTTCATTCATATTTTATTTTTAGAAGTAAAAAAACAGAAAGAAAGAAATTTAGCTTGTAGAATGTTTCAATATCATTAAATGTTTTCGTGTAAAAAAAAAAGGATTTATCATGTACCCAAGCATGTATATATATATATATATATATATATAAAAATGCAATGAGAAATTGTTTTAACACGAAGATGATTTTTGAACTCTTTGATCACGTTAAGTGATAAGGAAAAAAAAATAAGAGAAAAAAGAAGAAGAAGAAGAAGAAGAAGAAGAAGAAGAAGAAAATATAAAAAACAAAACAAAAAAATACGATAAAACTTTCCGTAATGATTCTATATAACAATTATTCGCAGAACGTAACACGTTGTTATCAGCGAACGTGTCTCTCTCACTCTGTTTGCAATATAAAATAAGAATTTTTATTTAAAAACCTATACGACTGATATTAAAAAAATTAGAAAAAAATAATTTAAACGAAAAAAAAAAATAGAAAATCAAACATAATTTATACACCACGTGTTATATTTACAGAAATAGTATCGAAAAGAAACAAAAAAAAAAAAAAAAGATGGAACTAACGAATGCATAAACTTTGAACCTTTTGTAACATTATTTCTATATGTTTTTTTTTTTTTTTAAATACAAAAAAAAGAAATTTCCAAGTCAACACACGGTTTAACAACAGCGTGTGCAACGATAAATCCGGTTTCTATGTTCAATGAATTTTTTTCGAATATTTTTTGTTTGTTTAAATTAAATTGCATTCGAAGTTATCAAAAAAAAAAAAAAAAATTAGAATTACAATTAGAAATAGATCATTGAACAATTTGTAACACACCTTTTTGATAATTAGAGAAGAACATTTTGTTTCGATTGATCGTCCATCTTGGATTTTTGTTTTGTCCTTCCTGTTGCCAACATTTTTTATTCACAGTTTATCATTGTTAAATCATAATTTTTTAATTTTTTTCTCACTGATTCACGGTATTTTGATTAAATTAAATTAATTATTAAATATCACTGTTTCTCGTTTTCGTAATATAATTCAAATGAAAATGCGATTTACCGTATTCCATATTATCGTCAAAGTTAAATTCATGTATTACGTAAATCATTGTGCACGTTGTTATGAACATCTTCGGCCAATTAACAGTCAGGATTTTTATCGCACCGTCACGGTTCATGAAAAACTTCGCGACATTCTATATTCGAAAAAATATACATGTATATATATATATATATACACATATATATTATACTTTTTGCTATGTATACATATATATATCATACATAATCATTTTCTATACGATTTATATTTAAATGTACTTTGAATAATTAGGTGACTGTAAATATTTCAAAATATTTCCGTCCTCAGTGTTATTCATTTTTAATATCTTTTTTATGCAAATTAAATTAATTCAATTATTTGTTTATTTTAAAAGTACTTCATTTGACTTTTAAACGCGGTAAAAATCAACACTAATGATATCTACTTTTGAATTGGCCGCCATGATTATACGATTAAAATTTTGTATTAATTTAATATAATTGATGAAAAATTCTTAACAGAATTATAATTAAAAAAAAAAAAAAAAGAGACAAAAATTAAACATATAAAATATTAATCAATATTAATTAACATAATTATAACAATATTTCATTTGATTCAGATTTGTATTAGTTTTGGCGGCTATGATTGAATTTCAAATAAAAACTTACAAATACAAATAAATGTACGAATATGATTCGTAATATTAACAAATTATTATATTTTTTTAATTCATAATTTCATAGGGATCATTTTAATATTAAAAAAAAAAAAATAAAAGAAAAGAAAAACAAAATTGAAAATGGCTCTCTCACGTGTTCGGTCGCTCGCCCTAGTGACGATTTTTCAAAGGTGTCGCGGTTTAATTTGAATTTCCGCGTTCCATAATACACACAGACATAAACACACACATTCTCATTTTGAGTTGCACTCGATACGTTTTACTATACTATTGCAATAGTGGATGATGTTCGTTTGAAATCCGTGCCTTGCATTCCGAGCGCAACTGCGTTCCGACGTGGTCGTCGTCGGTGTTGCCGATAAAGGTGACGTTCTACATCCTCTTTCCCCCCACCCCCTTTTTTTAAAAAATACTTTTTTAATTATTATTCAAATATATATATATATATATATATATATATATATATATATATATATATATATATATGTATATATTCTACTTTACCGGCAGTACAATAAAATGTTTAAATTGAAGAGGTTGATAATGAAAAAAAAAAATAAAGATGAAATGTTAATATGTGTTGGTAAATGACGTCATTAAATAAGAGGAATTAATGCAAGGAAAAAAAAATCAAATAAAGAGAGAGAGTAGGAAACAGGAAGACAAGCAGAATATCGGAACGCAGTCCCGCAGCTGACTCGTTCGATGTATTTCCGTCGATGAACTCGTGGCCCACGAGTCATCTAAACGGACTTTGTCCTGTCGTATCCTTGTTGCTTATGAAATGAGCGATCCTCTGAACATTTATCATCATTTTAATGATTATTATATGTACAGGTTAGTTTTATCATAGTTATTATCGATAATCAAAATTTCATTATAAATTCAACGTGTGACTATACTTGGATCAAATTTAATTGAGTATCAAACATTTGTCACCATTTTTGTACATATGAATTGAATTTGGTATTAAATTATTAAATGGGATTTAATTTGAGTATAGCTGTGCTTACAAAAACAAACTGAAAACGCAAACTAATTTATAAATGATGTAATACTTATTGATATATTGGTATGTATACGTGATTGTAGAATTTTTGAACTGAATTTTGATTATTCAACAAACTATAATAATAATATTTTCTTATCTTACGTGTGAAAATGTGATATCTTCCTTATCGACGTACAAATGATGTTTCAAAAGATGAAATTATTTAAACGATTAATTACAATATATATATATATATTATTCACTCGGCACTGTAAAAATGTGGTCACATTTTTTGTTTCAAACAACACATATAATTATAATAATATAATATAATATAATATGATTTATAAATCCGATTCAAAGTAAAAAGAAAGAAATAAAAATTGTATTGAAATATGGTGGCAAAACCGGAACCGGCAAGTGGGTCACTGTCATTCGTCAAGAGTTGTTCATTTCAATTGGTCAATTGTTTATACACCCGACATTAAGGATCACGTAGTTTATTTTGGATTATTTTAAATAATTACTAAATAATTTGTGTTAATTATAGAAATGTCATAAATGAAATACGTAAAAGTTTGTGTGCACTGAGTGAACCACGTTATACGACGGACTGAAAGAAACTGACCAACTGGTAGTCGACAAAGCTGAGATTCCTGACTCTCTGACTCCTTCCTCCTCTTCAAAGGAAGAACTTATGACTGTCTTTCTATACCAGCCTACATACTTGCATGCTTATTTGCCTGACTGCTTACCTTCCTTACTTATTTCTTTGCTTTCTTGCTCACTTGACTTCTTACTTACCTTATTTTGTCCTGGCAACGTCATCACGGTAACCATAATTCGTCATCTATGCCAGCTACCTACTGACGTCATTCATGGGATGCTGTCATCACTTCTGCAATTCCTAGATCCTATTTTTATTTATTTCATAAAGTTTCCTTTGAGTTGATCTCTGACGTTCACTGGGATTTCAGATTAAATGGGAAAACAAAAATCTTATAAACTTAAATTATATTTAAAAATGTTAATAATTGTGTAAAACTTGTAACCCAATTTGTTAACAGTCATTTTTTTTTTTTTTTTATAAAACATACATCCTCCCCCTCTCCCCCTAATTAAATAAGAAATCATGCTTTGTTTTCTAATAGAAGATATATTTTATTAATAACAATGTTTAATTAGTTGTACTAATTTTTTTTTGTTTTGTTCATATCCACCATTATTATTGTTCTAACTATAATTGGATAGATCGGAGATAGTTAGAAATTCTTCTAACAATTACTCGTTACACGTCCTTTCTTTTCGGCCGTTAACAAATTGTATATTTCTTTTAATTTCTCTTTTTTTTTCTGCTCACACTTCTTTACGAATTATTTTTTTCTCTTTTGCCTCATTATTTTATTTTCTTTTTTTTTTTTTCTCTTCCGATCGGAGAACATTTCCGGTATGGCGGTGACAAGTAAAGAAGAGGAGGTGGAGAGGGATAGAGAGGGGTAGTTGACGTTTGGCGACCTCCTCAAGGTGAACCCGCAAACTCGGTCAACAGTGGCGTAATGTCATTTTATTTGAATGATTTTATTTTGTGTAACTCCGCCTAGATAATATCTAAATACTTAGATATTATCTAGCTGGTCCCAAGCCCAGATAAAGGAGGAGGGTTCGAGGGGGAAGCTAGTAACTTACCCCCTCGGTAAAAAAAATAACCGCAGAACTAACCTCACAGCATCCTTAAGGTGTGAAGTTAGTTCTGAGAAGAGTAGTTTTTTTTTCGAAATTTTTAATTTCGTTGAACAAGCCACACGAATTTCTTAGAAACTAACATCGCTCATTGTTTATAATAAATTTTCAATCATTTCCATGCATTTCCTAATTCATCACCGTTGTTTCATTAATTTATTATAAATATTGAACGTCTGATAGCTTCAAAATGACGATCAATTTAAAATTGCAATTTTCGTTACACTATTCTATAAAAATTGGTGAAAATATAATAATTCAATCAACAATATATTATAAATTTTATTTCATTATTATAAATATTTTAATATTTACATTTATCTATTTACAAATGATTTCTATGATCGAATTTGAAATTAGTCGTCCATCTTGTTTCTTCTTCTCACGATATTTCGAACTCAATTATCGATCGAATTAATTTATTATAATTATAGGCAAATTGTATCTAAAAATAATACTATAACGTAAAATAATGTTATATGAATGGTTACGCCAATGAATGTAAGCATTCGCTAAAAAAACATAGTGAATGAAAAGAGCCGTACCGCTTGTAAGATTTCGAATGAAGTGAACTTGCGTGAAATGCAAGAGTGTGTATATTCTTGTTACCGGCCGGCTCAAATCCCATATGAAAAGTTAACAGTCTTCTACTATGTCATCGTTTTCTCATAGCTAAAGTTATTCATTTTAATGTTGGTAAGATTGCCATGGTCGTCGTTTGCGAATCTGGCCCAGAAAATAAGCCGGAACTGTACGAGGAATCAACGACCTTGGCAATAGTCGTATTGTCAGAATATGGGTAATCGAAAAAAGAAAGTTTTTTCTCTCTTTTTTATTGCATTCGCGAATTAATTAAAGACAGTAATTGCATTATTTTATAAATTATTTTATAAAAGTAGAAATCGGACTTCTAACTTTCTTTTCAAATTTTTTTTCGATACTTTCAATTCGATTCAAGACTATAAAGGCTGTTACATTTTTATATTTGATTGTAAAATTAATTTGATCAATCGTAATCAAAGACACGTGTGAAAGAGAGAAAAATAAAGAAATCAATCAATAATCAATCAATCAAGCAATAAAGATAAGAAAAAACGATTATCTTTCTTTTTTTTGTGGATGCATGAAGCAATCGCATGACTACAGTGGTAACGAGAGAAAGAGGGTTATTTGAAATTGGCGCTATTTAAATTAAAGTTAATGCGCGTGCGCATGGCACTGAGCATGCGCATGACACTGGGCATGCGCATTGTTCGTGCGTATGGAACTGAGCATGCGTATTGGACTGAGCATGCGCATGGCACTGAGCACGTGTATTCCGCGTGCGCCTGTTACATGTGCATTCGTTTGTGGATAAATTCACGAGTTAATATAGTGTAGTGATTTGATAGTGATTTATTTAATAAAAAGAACAATTAAATACATTTTTATTATTAATTGTATAATATTTTTAAAAAATGGATAAAGTGTGTCATATATGTGAGAAGAATTTGGCGAAGTATAAGTGTCCTACATGCAGAACTCCCTTGTAAGTACTTTTTAAGGTTAAGTTGTTGATCTTTTTATAAAATGTACATTTAATAATAGAATAATTTGATAAACGTGTTATTTGTTTAGCTGTTCTGTTATTTGTGGTAAAGAACATAAAAAAGTTAATTGCAAACCACCAACACCACCACCACCATCACCACCACCATCACCGCTACCCTCATCACCACCGGAAACAGAAAGTGAAGAAGATGATAAAAAAGACATCATACCTTTGGAAATGTTAGAAAGATTATCTGAGAGTGAAGAGGTTAAAAAGTGTTTAAAAAATTCACAGGTTCGTGATATTATTAGTTTTATAGTGAAAAACAAGGATCCAATGGAAGCTATAGATTTAGCTATGACCGAATCAGTTTTTGTTGAACTTGCAGATGCTTGTTTAGAAGTAGTCGAAGAAAAAGAACGTGAAGATATATAATAGAAATAATGAATTATTAAACATATGTATAGGTTATTTTAAAATAACAATATAGTTAGACACAATTTTTTAGGAAATTTTTAATACTTTTTATTTATTTTTTTTTTGTATAAAAACATAAGAAACTTAGTTGTTGCTTAAAAAATTCACAATTATATGATAATTGTTAGATGATTAAGTATATTAGAGAAAAACGATGACGCTTATAAAATGAATTATTCATAACTTGATTTGTTATGATAGTTCTCATGTATTTCTTTTTTAGAATGTGTCTTTCATTTAAATAAATAATTCAATTTTATACTTATATGATATATAGTACATCATATATCATATAAATATGTATTTTTATATATATATATATATATAGTTATATCAACAAATCTGAGAAAGAATTACAAACATAAAATAAAACTATGCAAATGTTGAATCTTCTTTTTTTATAAAAATGAAAATAAACAATGAAAGAAAGATAAAATAACATTCACAGTTCTGTATGCGAATTGTAAGAATTAGAAACATAATATTCAAGATTTTGTGGTAATTGTGTTCCATCTATTTCTGCTTCTAATGCACAGTATCTTTTTCTGATATGATAAGCTGCCATTTTTGGTTGTCTCTCTCTTGTAAATATTCCTTTTTTATTTCCTCCTACTCTGTAAAAATCTATAAAAAAAGAAATAAATATTTATATATATATACATATACTTTTTTATATTTATATATTTTATTATTTATATTATATAATTATTTATAAATAATTTGTGATTTTTATATATAATAATAATTAATATGTTTAGGTTATGTTAATTAATATATATATATATATTAAATTAAATCTTACTTTGAGCTGTTCGAAAGTCAGCAAAATTCCAAATAAATTCACCAATGAAGAAACCTTCATTTCTTAAACGATCAAACGCTTCAAAATGATGAGAAAACATTTCAGTTTGATATTCTTCACTCCAGATATAATTTGGCAACTAAAACATATTTTGTGTCATTATTAATTTAGATTAATTATCTTCATTTAAGATCATATACTTTGATTTGATAATTTATTTCAATTTTACCTCATGTTCACCGGACAATGTATCAGCGCCATATTCGGACATAAGTACAGGTTTGTTATATTTTCTATGCCAAGCTTCAGCTTCAGTAATAACTCTATCAATAATCATATCCAATCTACCAGGATTAACGTACCATGAATTGTAACGATTAAAACTAATCACATCTAAATATTGACCAACTTTGTCTTCCTATGATAAACAAAATAAATTGTTGCTTAACAATTGAATCATCTCAATTTAAAAATCTTTGAAACAAATGTAACAAATACCTGAACACTTCTAGCTAATGCAATTGTAACTGGTCTAGTAGGATCTAAAGCTTTCGTATGATCAGCAATTTGTTTGAAATAAACATCAGCACCTTGTAGTTGAGTTCTTGGTTCATTAGCAAGAGACCACATGATAACCGATGGATGATTTTTATCTCTTCTAATTAATTCTGACAAAGATGTTTTGTGTCGTGCAAGTAAAATTGGTGAAAAGTTTTCAGTGTCAACTGATGGGCATTCATCGATGATCATAAAACCAAGCCTAAAGAATAAAAAAAAAGAATATTTTTGTATTATATCAAAATATTAGGTATCTACCGTAAAAATTCTGTCCAAACATTAGTTCAATTTTTTGTCACTAGGGGTAAAACCCCCATTTCTTAAAATGGAAAATACAAATTGCCAAAATGTTAGCAAGAGTTCAAAAGTTATTCAATTAATTAATTGTTCAATTATTATAAAAATGAACAGAATTTTCTGATAGACCTAATAAATATCAATTAAATAATTATATGTACCTGTCAGCTGCATCTAAAACTTCTTCGCTGTAAGGATAATGACTAGTCCTATAAGAATTAGCACCAACCCATTGTAAAAGTTCATAGTCTCTGGTCATTGTAACCAAATCGAAACCACGACCTCTTAAAATTGAATCTTCATGTCTTCCAAAACCTCTCAAGTACACTGATTTACCATTAATTAACAAACTTGTATTTGTCCATGACACTGTTCTAATTCCTATAGGTAATCTATAAACATCTGAACTAACACCATTTTGTATCGATAATCTGACCTGAAAAATGAACAAATATAAGAAAAAATGATATAGTCTTGTTCATTTGATTTAAAATATATTTATACTGTAAATCATTTTCTTTTATACCTCAAGAGTGTAAAGATATCCAGGTGAAGGATCCATGCCTCGAGGCCACCAAAGTTTAGCTTTAGGTACTTTAAGTATACCAGATAAGTGTGTATTACCTGGATCCTTTATTGCAACCTTTTCTTCTGCATCATGCAAGGTCACAGTACAAATTGGTATTTCATCTTGATTTAAACCTCCTACCTGTACGGTATATTTTATTAAACCCATATCACCCACCACTTCAGTTCTCACTGTTATATCTTCAATGTAAACTTGTGGTGTTGTGTATAACAATACCGATCTGTTGTTGTACAATAAGATGAAAATATTGAATAATTATAAATGATAGATAGATAAATGAAGTGTTTAACTGTACCTATGAATACCAGCATAATTGAAAAAATCAAAAGTATAACTTTGAAAGTGTCTAGTTCCATTATCAGTGACAATGTTACTAACTCTTCCTTGAGGTATACTAGTTTGAAGCAAAGTATTATCAACTGCAACAGTTACACGATTTTTCCCGCCAAATATCAAATATTTAGATATGTCTGCTTCAAATGGTAAATTTCCTATTTCATGTTCCATCACTAATTCATTGTTAACCCACTAGAAATAAATTACACAATAATTATTAGGATTTTTTTTGTTTATTTGAACAATGATTCTTAAGATCAGTATGATTGAACTTACAACTTGAGCTAAATAATGAACTGAACCAAATCTTAAAAAAACTCTTTGATTTTGCCAAAACCAGGGTACGTAAAAACTGCGTTCATACCAAACAGCACCAACATGATCCCTGAGTTCTTTTGAAGTTGTTATATCATTGTAAGAAGACGGTACTGGCATTTTGATTAATTCACCTGCCTAAATATTAATTAATTATTATGTTTCATATTTGAAATAAAAAAAAACAATTCATTTTGAATTGAATATGATAACAATAATAACAATATACATACCTTTGATAATGAATCAATGTACCAAAATTCTGTGTAACCTTTTAAAATATCGTTTTCTGGTGATGCAATAAAATCCCATAAACCATCTAATGATCTTATCTATATTAACAAATATTTTTCATTAATATTTTTATGTGTTTAAATGTAATGTACAGTAAATTCCAAATATTTCATAGTTGGTTGTAATGATTACATTTATACAGGAATTTACTGTACAATGAATAATAATTTGATCGAGATAATATGTTTATACCTCACGTGATTCGCTCTCTCGAGGATAAAGTAAACCAGGAAGTGGGGCTGGTTGAGTTTCCTCTTGTGGCAATGTTGCAGATTCTTTTGGTGTTTCTGGTAATTCAAATTCAACACCAAATTCACCTGATTTAACGCTACCAATAAGAAATATGATCAACAGCAACATGTTGTTTGATATTTTTTATACCTGTAATTATAATTGTTTTATATATAATTAATAAATTAAATTTTATATTTTACAAAATATACAATATATTATAAGATAAATATAGATTATAATAGGATAGATAAGTTAATTGTATTTGATAATTATAATATAAAATAGTTATATAATATATGTAATGCAAATTAATATTTTATTATGTAATATTATATATAATAATTAATTTAATAATAAATTTAATTAGATATTATATATGTATAAATAATATTATATAATTAAATATTAATATTATATATTTGAATATTTTGAAATATTAATATTATATAATAAATTAATTAATATTTATATGATTATTAAAAAATTTTATAATATAATATTATATATAATTAATAAATTAAGTTATATTTAAAAAAATATATATATATTTTATAAGATTATATAGATTATATAATAATATAGATAAGTTAATAATATTTAATAATTATAATATATTACAATATATATATATAATTATATAAATTAATATTTTATTATATAATATTATATATTTTATCTATCTTATATATATATATATATATATATAATAGATTTTTAATTAACTTATTTATAATAAATTCACAAAATTTAATTTACAAAATTTAATTCACAAAATTTAATTTACAAAATGTAATTTACAAAATTTAACTTACAAAATTTAATTTACAAAAATCAAACAACTTTTCTAAACCGTAGCTAAGGAACGACTGATTTAAATATAAATTAATTACAATAATGTTTTAAATGACATGTGCTTTATCTTTTACAGATATCATTTACCAACACAATATGCAAATGTCCTTACAATTGTACGTAATTTTTTTTTTTGACAAAAAAAAGTACATGTATTAGATAAAGTTGTTATGTTTAGTATGTTTAGCACGACTCATTGTTTCACCTGATATATTTTTATCTTATTCAATGTTGATAAGATAATAGTATTCCTTTTTTTTTTAAACGAAGGTAAACATTGTTTTGAAAAAAAAAAGGAAAAAGAATTCTCACGTAAAATCTACTTGCAAAAGTTAACATACGAATTAGTATGTATGTTAAAAGAATAGATAAATATTTGTCTGTGTGTGTGTGTTGATATTGTATCCTTTCTTTGTATTTTTGTACTTTTTTTTTTCGATTTTTTGTAGTCACTTTTTTGTTAAAAAGAATTCACGAATGTGTTTCTACCATTTTTTACTTGACTCAAGACCGGTCTTCTTCTATCTCTTTTCTTTACTTTCATGGTCAAGATTGAATTTTATATTTATATCTGACAATAAGTTATTTCAAAATTGTATTATTTACATTTGATCGTGAAAAACAAATATTTACTTTTTTTTTATTAGTAATTTATTTATCATTTAAGGCCTTACTCTACTTTGACACTTTTAAAATTTTGAAATTTTTTTTTGTTTTCTGCATTTGTCGAAAGTAAATATATTTAAGAATATATAGTCAAAATTCAAGAACGATCGAAGTATTTAAACTGTACCTTTTCAACGCTACTATTTGAGCGCGCTACTTTATCCTAGAGCCGCTGTGTTTATCGGAGCACGTATACGGTAGTTGTAGGCGATAAAATTAATATGTAGTTATTTCTTTATTTTATTTTCTATTTAAATACGCTATCGTAGACGATAAGATTAATATTTAGTTCTTTATTTATTTTATTTCCTGTTTGAATATGCTATCGATCTTAGTGAAACGAAGCGCGACGAAAACTGTTGTGCAGTGTAGTGCCCTTTCAGTGGTTTCAGATTCCTATGTAAACACATTTATGATACAAATATGTGAAAAAAAGTAAGAAAGAGTTCAACCGATGCTCAACCACAACATATGTATATTGTCCGGTCGGAGCGGACAGCTGGTGCCAAATACTTCAAGACTGAAGCTACCAAAACTTTAAATAATTTTAAACATCCGCCTGCTTTTTCTAAAGACGTTCAAGAGGTTTTAAAATTCATCTACGAGGACTTGACAAGAGAAGATTTGCTGCAAGGATGTCTCGGCGGCAATACTCAGAACAACAACGAAAGTTACAACTGCTGCGTCTGGAGTATTGCGCCAAAACATTGTTTCAATGGAAAAAAAAATAGTTAAAATTGCAACATACATTGCAGCTTGCATATTTAATGAAGGATATCAACCTGTATTAAAAATAATGAATGTCATGGGGATGAAAATTGGCGAGAATGCGAATTGTTTTGTCAGCGTGCGCGATATCCACCGTGTCCACTTAGCTGAACAACAGTCGTTGGAGGCTTCTAAGGAGATAAGAATTCAACGTAGAAAGGCTAAGTCACAAGAAATGGAGTTAGAAGATGTGAAAGGAATAATGTACGGTCCAGGCATTGCTGATTAAGCGTAAGTCACATTTTTTTACGTTTTTTTACGAACAAAAACTTTGAACGCGTTTTTCTCGAAACAACGTTTTTGAACCGCTTGTTGAAAAAATCTCAGAAACTAGTATTCCGATCCTTATGAAATTTTAACCACATATTCTCTAAACCTATCGCTATATCCCGTACCTCGATTATTGCAAAATTCTAATTTTTACTGTATTTTTTTTAGCAAAAAATCGCAAAAAAAACATGTTTTTTTTCCTTTTTCTTGCTTTTTCCGCCATTTTGTTATTTTTGCATAAAAATTAAAAAATTTTCGTACGGGATATAGCCACTGGTATAACAAACATAAAACTAAAGTATTTTTTGGTTTCAGATGGACTGACTTTCAGATTTTTTCAACAGCGCACACCCACGTACTTCTTAAAGACTTCTGTTTGAGTGCAATTTTTGTACCTTAAAAGTGTTTGAATAAATAAAAAAAAATTTTTATTTTATTCTTAAAGAGTGTATCTAACAACTCAAAAAAGTTTTACATCAATAAAAATAATAATATTCTCAAAAAAAATTCATAAAAATAGCGTTTTTATAAGGCGTTCAAAGTAGAGTAAGGCCTTAATTTCAATATCTATTTAATTAAGTAGATATAATAAAATTAAAAAAGAAAAAAAAACAAAAAATTATTTCTATCATTAAAAAATAATTCAAATAAATTCAATAATACAAATATCAAATATGTACTTTATAATAATTCAAACTGTTTTATTTAATTTTAATTAAACAAATAATATATAATTATATTTATAATAATATAAATTATATATATATATATATATATATATATATATATATATATATATTATATAAGGGTGGGTCAAAAAAATTAATTATTTTTTTTTTCAAGTGCCACGGAGAAATGGGTTGCTAGACACCTTAAAACAATTCTCACCAAATATGAGCTCTTAATTTTAATAAGAAGATCCTCTGCATCGCAGTTTTTTATTTTTTTCTCAGTCCAATAGAATAAAATTCATATCTCATTATTTATTGATTCTACAGAAAAATGTTCTAGACGAATTTTGTAGGAAATTTAATGCTCTACAAAAAAGGTATCTTATATTTTTTCCGTAAACCTCACCATTTGAATGATATTGAAGATTTAAATTTAATGATTTTTAGACAAATTTCATTTTTGTTTATGAATTTTATAACTCGACAATAAATGACTATTAAAAAGTGCACAATACAAATTTTTGTAGGAAATTAAGTGCTCTATAAAAATGGTGTCTTATGTTTTGGCGATTAAATTAAGCGTTCAAAAGATATTCATCATCAAACTTTCATGTGTACTGATTTCTGTCTCTGAATATATATATATTGGGATCTCTGGCAGGGGCATGGCGTAGCAATTCGATCTATCTACTCTAATTTCGAATTTAGCCACCAGATAGCGTATTCAAGTGCTAGAGATCCCATGTGGCGTAGCAATTCGACCTATCTACTCTAATTTCGAATTTAGCCACCAGTAAGCGTATTCAATTGCTAGAGATCCCAACATAGTAAAATTATTTCTATTACAAAAAATAATTCGGAATGTTCTTCACACACGTAACTGTTTTATTAAATTTTAATTAAATAAATAATATAATTGTTATATATAATTATGTAAATTTTAATTAAATATTTTTAATTTAATGTAATTTAATTTTATTATATTATATTATAATTAAAAAAAAATATATATATATATAATAATAAACAAAATTTAAGTTTTTTTAAATGATAATAAAAAAATTGTTAATAATTTTGTTCTTTGAATAATTTTTGTAAATTTATTAATTTATCATGATACAAATTTATTTTAAAGATACAAAGAAAGAGATACAATAATTATATATATAAATTTAATCAAATTAAAATGATAAAAATTTGGATAAGAAATCATCCAAAGTAAAAAACAAAAAACAAAAATAAGAAAAAGAAAAAAAAATACAATAAAAATTAAAGAGAGATATTTTAATCTTTACAATCATCTTTTAATCTTTAAATCAAATTTACAACATATTATATAACATTGATTAATACTTAAATTGTTTTTTTGTTTTCTTTTTCTTATTTTTTGAATATACAAATTTAGATTAGATTAAAATCAAATGAAATCTTATATTATTATTATTATTATTATTATTATTATTATTATTATTATAGTAATATAATATGATATTAATAATAATATTTGATTATACAAATTTAGATTAGATTCAAATCACAAATGACATCTTATATTACTATTATTATTATTAATATTATTAATATTATTAATATTATTGAAAATGAAAGTTATTTTTGTAATAAAAAATGTATTTGAATGTATTTGGATTTGTTAGCATCTAATAATAATAATGATAATAGTAATAATAATAATAATAATAATAATAATAATAATAATAATAGTGAGATGCTTATGTGAAGAAATTAAGGGCACCAAGTTGATGCACGTGTACGATACGATACGAGGAAACGATTTGATACTTTGGGAAGGGAAGTATGCTCTCGTAGGAGGGCACCGTGCCAGGAAGCCGATATTGTCGACGAGACCCTGCAGAGAGTATGTTTAGGGTCTTTTTTTTTCTCTCTCTTTCTCTCTCATTCTCATTCATTCAAATATATATATATATATATATATATATATATATATATATATATATATATATATATATACACATATACACACCACATACACACCACATACACATACATATCATTTAATTTAATTGCTAATTTTTTGATATTGGAAATTCTAATGAAATTTTGTTTTATTTAATTATAAAATTTAATTTATATTTTATTTTGTTTTGTTCAATTTTATTTATTTTTTATTGTTTATTGGAGATTCTAATGAAATGTTGTTGTTTGTATTTAATTATAAAATTACATTTATTTTTTATTTTGTTTAAATTTATTTTTTATTCTAGATTCTAATGAAATTTTATTTCTGTATTTAATTATAAAATTAAATTTTTTTTTTTTTTATTATTTAGTTTATTTATTTTTTTTATTTTTATTATAGATTTTTATGAAATGTTGTTGTTTATGATATATATTTAAATATTCAATTAAATTTATTTTTTTATTGTTTAATTGATTTATTATTTCATTTTTTATTCTAGACTCTAATGAAATTTTATTTTTGTATTTAATTATAAAATCAGATTTATTTTGTATTATTTAATTAATTAATTAATTTTTTTATTAATTCAATTCAATGTGTTTATAAATAATTCAATTAATAATAATAATAATAATAAATGAAATTATTCATAATGATAAATCAAAAATAAATTATTCAATAAAATCAAACATTATTCAAAAAAAATATTACTAATGAAAATACACATCATGCATGCACAAACACACACACACACGCATACATGTGTGTTGATACACATGACATAAACTTACTGTCATAAAATATGATTAATATTAAAGATAACCCTAATCTCTCTACCCATTCCAAAAAATCATCCTATAATCGAGGTCATAGAAATTCTATTTAACCAACAAGAAAACCTTATTTTCCCCCCTCTTTCCCCCTCGTTGATAGTATTCGAAAGGAAAATTGAAAATTTACCGCAGAGACGACCGATGAAAGCCATTAGTAATATTGTTCTTGGTCAAGTGCCAATCGATTTGACGAAGCCAAAGTATACACAAAGGATTTTTTTTTTTTTTGTATTTAAACCAAATTGCATATAGGAAATCCTCAGGATAAGCAAAATGGTTTATAGTTTTCATTCTTAAATTAGAATTCATTATTTATTCTAATTCGTGCACAGTTTATTTCTTTCTATTTTTTAATTAAATTGATCATAAATAATTCTTTTATTATATATATAAAAAATAATAAAATTTATTTATAATATTAATAAATTATATATAATATTATATATAATTATAATATTATTAATATTATTAAAATAATATTAGTAAAATATAAATTTATTTTTAATTTATAAATATATTTATTAATTTATTAATAAATTAAATTTAATATACTACTTAATAAATTATACATTTATTTTTTAATTAATAAATAAATTTGTATAACATATTACAATTAATAATAAATTATAAGTTTATTTATAATTTTTATTAAGTTTATAATTTATATAAATGTATTTTCATAATTAAAATACAAAAATAAATTAATTGAATAAAAAAAAATGTTATTAATAAATAAATAAAATTTTTTTTCATTATAGTAGTATATTTAATAATAAAACATTATTCACACGAAACATTTAATTCTAATATAAATAAATAAATAACATATACAATCATAAAATTGCATACTTTATAAATAATTGTTATACAATATTATTTATTCATTTATTTGTTTATTTATTTATTTTCATTTCTTAATAATACATTTCCAAATAATAAATAATAAATAATATTGAGTTAGAAATGTTTGTATGTATGTATGTTGAATTTCTAAGTCGTTTAAGAATTATGCTTACAGGACACTAATGAGATAATAGAAGAGAAACCATAACAGAACACATTCATACATACAATTAGATAAAATAAATTCTATGACAGGACATATATTATCTCTTTCTAAAATTGATAATACAACGTATGAAAAAAGAATATTATAAAAGTTAATAAAAGTATAAATGCATAAAAGGTGTTAGTATTTATGTATAGGTAGAGTCAAACACGTTTGTATAATGTCGACACGTGATTATACAGTGTTTCCTGAACTGTGACACGTTCTTCATTCTATTGAATTCTTTAGTAACAAATATAAATTATATCTTAGTTGTTTAATAATTATTACAGTACTATTATTATTGAAAATCTATCATTTTGCATATTAAATTCTGTTATTAAACATTAATTACATAACTTACTACCAACTTCAATCATACAATCATACAATTATACATTTAATAAAAAAAATTAATAAAAAAATCAAACTAACACACACACACACACACACACACACACACAACAACAGGTGTTTAACAATCCAACAATCTGATTTACATGAACAGATAAAAAAAAAATATAAATAAAAATGTTAATAACTTTTTATTATTTGATGATTATCTTCAAAAATTGTTACTCATACAATTGGATTATCAAATACTTACATGATAAACAATCATAAAGAAATGATTGAAATGATGAAAATGATGAAAAAAAAAAACAAACAAACTTACCAGTGAACACCACCTGTTGTTCCTTGTCCTTAAACCCTTATGAACTTATCTTTCTTTTATTTATCTGTTTTTTTTTTTTTAGCATTACGTTATGTTGATGACCCCTTTTAAAGAAGAAGTATTAAGGGTTTGAAAGTTTGACTTCTTTTTCTTCTTGGGTTATTATTGGTTTTTATTTAGATTTGTTTTTTCCTTTGGGTATGAAATAAAATTTGAGAAAAAAAAAAACGTAGACGTCGTTGCAAAGGCTTGGCACGTTCTCACCAGGAGGGATCTTACACCACTAGATCAGAGAGAGAATCAGTTACCTATCCCATTTGTGCACTGGGGCTCGCCAGCCGGCCAGCCAACTTTTATATACCGGGTGTCTTCTCTTTTTCACTCCCTCTCTCTTCTTTCTATACCTTTTTCTCTTCATTTTATTCAAATACATTCTTCGTATGTTTGATTTGACTTTTCTTATGTTTGATTTTACCTTTTAATATCCCCTCCATGTTACCCCTATCCCTACCCCCATGTCATAAATCATATATACATTTTAATAATCATATTTTATAGACTATCACTTGGTTTATGTTTTATTTTTTTGCTTTATTTGATATTGGATCATCCAATTGATGTTTGGTATTTGATGAAAAATGACTGGTTAGTGTATACATAATTTTTATCTTATCTTCTTGTTATCTTTTCAATTTTTATATTTAAAAATCAATATTTTAATATATAGGAGGTTCTTTATTAAATACTTTTGAGTGCTTTCATTTAAAAGATTGACTTTATTGATAAGGTGAGAGTACAAGAAGAAGAAGAATTCCTTTCGATTAGATTTATTTTGCATTGTTTGCACATAAATGATTTTTTTTTTGTATGTGAATGTATGTTTGATTTATGAGTAATATACTTGGAATTTCAATGTATTTTATTTTAATTTTATATTTTATTTTATTTTATTTTGTATTAATGAGTTTGTGTGAATTTTGTTAGGGGACCACTTGTCTATAAATTACAATCATTGAAATTGGAATGAAAAAAAAAAAAAACACAAGAAATATATTTCAGTAATTTTGAAAGTTAAAAAATGAAATTAATTGATATTCGATTTTTTTTTATATTAAAAATAAGATAAGTGTTATGTTAACAATATTATGAATATAATTATTTTCTTGTTTTTTTTTTATTCATTTATAAACAAAACGAATCTCATTATATTTATATTATTAATATTTTTATTATAATTTAAATAATTCGAATATTAAATAAATTTATTATAAAAAATATAAAAAAGATATTTTTTAAAAAATGTTAATTAATTTAAATAATAAATTTTTATAATAAAATATAACAAATGATATTTAGATACCACTTTTCAATTGTTGGTAATGTAGAGAACTATTGAAAAATGATAAAAAAGAAACTTTTAATTAAATATAAAAATTTTTATTATAATTTTCATTCATTTTGTTCTAATTTATAACATTTATTTGTATTATTTATTATTTATTATCATAAATTGGAACTTTGTAACTATCGATAACAGTAGATTCCTAAATTCTAGGAATTTCTCTCAGTCGATAAAAATGAGAACGTTCTAAGGTTAGAACTAAAAACAATAAAAGGAAAATATTTAATAAAAAAATTGTACCAAACAAACAATTTCTAAATATGAACAATTACATTTTTATTTTGTATATTTCATATTTCAAATTTAATTAAATATTTTTGTTTGTATCGATCGATTTACATTTAGAAATTTGGTGTTTTTACATTAGAAAAAATTTCTAATTTAACATTAAAAATGATTACATGACGCTATCACCAGATGGCATTCTATGATAGTTTAAAATTTGCATTTGAAATTGATCTTAATTTTATCATTCATTTTGATATGATGAATTAAATGTATGTTTAAATGAAATTGTTTTTTTTTTTTTTTCATCGTCATAGTTCTCGTTCGATTAGTTGTGGCCTTGTTGTTATTTTTTTTTCTTTTTTTTTTTGAATAATGATGACTGTGAGATCGGATTAATTGGTAAAAAGGCGATTGACCCACGTCAGTCAAGGCTACAGAGGTCACCACACTTCGAAACAATCACTAACTTCCGGTGTTTCGTCGCGACTGCATGTATGAATCATTTTGATACTTTTATATCATTGTTCTTTATCTAAATATTCTCTCTCTTCTTTTTTTTTTATACATATATATTCATTTTTAATAATAATAATAATACTAATAATAACAATTAATTAATAATTACATGAATTTGTAATCTTTTATTAAAAAAAAATTATATTTAAAGATTTAATTTATCGATCGAGTTAGAAAAAGTCGTTGAAACAAATATGGAGGATTCAATTAATTTCATTTGAATTTACATCATTGATTAAAAACATAATTACAAGTTTTTTTTTTTTTTAGAACTTATATAGTTGTGATCTAACTGTTGAATGAATGATTCATACATATATATATTAAATACTCATACATACATAAAGACCCATTTATTACAAGCTTGATAAAATGTTAACCATAGGTTAGACCATAGCTAACAAGAGCACTAAAAGATTGTTAACAATTTGTCCTTGTAATAAATGACATTCTTTTCTTTTATCTTTTCTTAAAAGAAAAATTCGTTTCATTTTATTTTTTAATATATTTTTTTTTTTTATTAATATCCTTCATTTTTCTTTTTCTTCGTAAAATAAGAGAAAAGTCAAAGTACGTCCTTAAAATAAAATCCCAAGAATTCGTTGGAAGAATTTCTATGAAAGGAAAAAAAATGATGTTAAAAAAAGGAGAAAAATATAAAAGGAAAAGTGAAAGACAATGTTAAGAAATGACACGATGGCGCCACTGTAGCCTCCGGTCCTCAACTTCCGGTAGCACCCACTCTTCTTAGGCAGGATGAACCTAGTATGAAGTTATCTTTTAACCTAACGTACGTTTATCTGTCGGGAAATGACTGGTCATTGGCCCATGGTCGACACCAAAAGTTTAACGACACCACACAATTTTCTTTTCCTTTATGTTTTCTAATTATTCATCCTAATAATTATATTATTTCATTTCAATTTTGTTAATAATATTCAATTTAAATCTATGATTCATTAGCGTAGTACAGCAGGACATTTTTTATTAACATTCGCGTCATGCAAATTCTTAGGAAAATTGTTCTCAGGCCACAGGTTTTACTTTGTATTGAAAAAATAGTTGAGTGTCAGTCGCCGATGACTGACATGGCTTGAACGTGAAGTTCATTGTCAGTCACCTATGACTGACATGACGTTCAACGTGTTAATAAAATCTTGTTGGGGATATGCAAAGATGACGAAGCAAAATATATGTGTATATGTGTATGTATATATATGTATATGTATGTAAGGTAGAAAAAGAGAGAGATAGGACTTTTTATTGACTGACTAATCGCGTGTATAAGGACTGTCTAGTCCCTAGACGAGTAATTTCCAGAAGGGGTCGATACCAGTTAAAATGTGACCTCTACACGAGCAGACGGTACTATATTTATTTCGTAGAATGAAACTCTCGTGAAAAGTAAATGTACAAAAAAAAAAAAAAGAAGAATAAAGAATAAAGAAAAAGAAAGAGAAAGAGAAATTTTAATCATACAATTTCAAATATATAAAATACATCTTTTGATATCGTAGATATCGTAAGAAATTTTGTTGATTGCATTTGTGTTGTATTTTAATTATCATTTAATTAAATATAATATTAATATATCATAAATTTATTAAATATAATATTAAATTATATGTAAAAAAGGAAATATGTACTGTACTTTTAATGTACTGTATATATATATATATATTATACATTGTTTTAATATTCTTATACGGTATTTATAAAAATATTTAAATTATATTTAAATTAAAATATAATATTAATATTACAAATTAATTAAATATAATATTAAATTATATTTAATACTTTTTGTACAATTTTGTAATTGCATTTGTGTTATATTTGAATTATAATTAATTAAATATAATATAATATTAATATTTTAATTTTTAATATATTATTTAATATATTATTATAGTATTTAATTTGTAATATAATAATATTACAAATTAATTAAATATAATATTAAATTATATTTAATAATTTATATATTTTTGTAATTATTTATTTGTGTTATATTTGAATTATAATTAATTAAATATAATATAATATTAATATTTTAATTTGTAATATATAATTTAATATATTATCATAGTATTTAATTTGTAATATATCAGTATTACAAATTAAGTAAATACACTTAATATTAAATTATATTTAATACTATATATATATTAGGTTATTAACTATGAAATGTCTGATTACTCGGATTATTTTCATCTCGAAATCAGACTTTTCATATTTAATGACCTAATATATATATATATAAAGTATTAAAAATATAATTTAATATTATTATAAATATATATATATATTTTTATTGATATCCTTATAGGGTATCAAAATTATTAAAGAATCAGGATATTTTTAAATTAAAATTGGTTGTCCTTGGGACAAGTTGATTGATAGGCTCCCAACGTTCATGTAATATCCTTTCGAATGCGTGATGTAGAAGATAAAAGAGTATCGACGTAGAGGAAAAGCAAAGCCCTGTCTGTGTGTTGAAAAGAAATAAAGAAAGAAAGAAAGATAGGAGGTGGTAGAAGAGGGGGTTGGGGTGAAGCAACATACAATAAATCGTATCGTTAAATTCATTTAAGATTCATTGACCCCACTCTCTCTCTCTTTCTCTCTCTCTCACCACCCTTATACATTTTCAATCAATTCTTTTTCATTTCTCTTTCCATTTTATTTTATTTAAAATATTATTTATTGTTACAACCAAAAAAAAGTAATACAATGAAAATAAAATGAGAAATAAATAATAGAAATTGATTTTCAACGTTGTTCTGTGTAATCGTTGCTCAAGTATCATTTTACTCATTAATATTACATCTTTATTATATACTATATATATGTTTATATTTGTGTATGTGTGTGTGTGTGTTATTGAGGTATTAAATATAACCATTTATGTTCGCGTGTAGAAAGATATCAACATCAACGAAATACTTGTTCGCCAACGCAGGAGGACGCACCCGACAGTTGCTGAAGCAACAAGAGTGGGTGGTATATATATATTTATATATTTATTTATGTGTGTGTGTATGTGTTTTTGCAGATTGAAAAAAATACTATGGTCTCTTAGGTAGGGCATTTAGTTTATAAATTAAACCATAATTCACTTCGTCTACGTTTTCTTTTCTCACACAGTTTTTTTTTTTTTTTTCAATGTTATTAATAGGTTTCGGGTATAACTGCGAAGAATAAAAAACAAAAAAAAAAGAAATATTTCTCAACGTTTTCTACGAACACGTTGATCATTTATATATATATTTTTTTTAGAACTATTTATTTCTTACCTCTTTTATCTTTTCTTCTTCCTATAAAAAATAATTTACGCTATTGTGAACAAATTAAAAAAAAAGAACAATTAAATTACGAACAATATTTGAATTAATCTAAGAAATTTGGATTTAAATTTGGCGCCGGGTCACGTGACGCATTCGGTAAAAAAAAATGGAACAAAATGTTTGTACCTTTTTAAAAAGACAAGAAAAGTATATAAAACTTTGATCGTTTGTAATTAATATCGATCAACGTTATTACGATTAAAAGATACATCGTGATAAAACGTTTAATTAAATCGAAACGTTTTCTATCTATCGTTTAAAATAATAGTTAAAATTATTTCGAAAAAAGATCGTTCCAATTCCTTCACTCCGGTGTCTAAGGAGTCGTAGAGATCGCACGCGGCGCGTTGTGGTTGTTTGATTGGTCGAAGACGTTTGGAGTGGGGGAAGTCAGCCGTGGTCCTCGAAGCACTGGAGCGTCAGTCGCGCTGTACGCGGCGCACGAACAACACCGGGGGGGTTTCGTCGCGTGTGTGTCTTTTCTTATTTTCCTTCGATATTATCTTCTTGGTCCTCTTTTTTTTATTCACTTATTATACATGTATACGTATATACGTGCACGTACGTAACTATTAATATACAATTCCGTTTTAATAATCGTTGACAGTTTACGGATGTAACATTACGTGATATCACGTTTCTTATTATTCATTTTTTTTTTTAAATATGTCATTTGTAATCGATCGATTCGTGAGAATATTTTGAAAAAAAAAAGTGAACAAAATGAAATTAGTCAAGAAAGTATATCATTGTCGTTATCGATTTATTAATTCGAGTTGATTAATTTAATCGATCATTTCGTCGGTGTCCCTTTTTCCGATGCTGTTTAGAAAAATAAAAGTCATATTACAAGAGAGATAAATTATTCCAATTTCCGGTGATCGTGTGTGGGGCATTATGAAACGAGGTACGAAGTAAAACAGCATCGAGCCGATGGATATTGAGGTTAGTAAAATATTATTCTACATGTTTCGATAATAAATTTTAATTATAATATTGTAATATTATTTTTTTTTATCGAGAGATTCTCAAGTGAAACACTTTGCGTGACACTTTTTAAAAATGGACAAAGTTGCAGCTGATTCGTTAAAAAATAAACCCCGCCAATTTTTCATCCGTTTGAATTTGTTTCCTTTGATTTTTATATTAAACGATTTATTAGCATAATTTATAAGACATGTATAATTATCATAATGATTAATTGATTCGATGACTTTGAAAATTGATGAGTAAAAAGAAAATGATACGATTGAAGTTGTTTAAAAAACAATAACAAGATATTCTTTCATTGTCTCGTTCTTATCGTTCATTGGCTGAAATCCTTCAACGTTCAGATTCGTTACATATATAAATTCATATATATTGTTTTTTATACTTGGATTAGTAATTTGACCTTAACCTATTATTATCGGTTAAAAAATGAGTTAATATAATGTTTGTTTGTTTGTTTGTTTTTTATTTGTTTCTTTCTTTGTTACATTAATTATAATTAATTATTTTATTAGAAATTATATTATATAATAATTAATATAATTATAATGATAATTATTTCACTAAAATTTATAGTTTTATTTATTTATTTTTTTTTAATCAATTAATTAATACGTAATTTTTATTATAATTTTATTATTTTATATTTACTTTTTTTTTGTTATTATTAATTAATAAGTAATTTTTATTGTAACTTTATTTATTAATATATTAATTTTAATTATAATTTTATTAGGTACTTGCGTATTAGCGCCACCGCAGCAAAATTCTGCTAATGCACCAATCTACACCTTAAATTGTTGCGACAAATCATAGAATAAATAACTTTATTTGAAATCGATACACTTTCAAAATTCAAAACATTTTATTTATAAAAAGTAGTCAATCGGATTTCGGTGGAAAATGGGCCGATATAGAATTTAACATAGATTCAAAATAGTCTTTATTTTCTTTCACCTGATGCTGTCGCCATTAACCCTGGCGAAACTCTGACGGTTGCTGTGTGCAAACAACAAGGTTATTGTATGCGAACAACAAGATTGCTCTTTATTAGCGCATTAGCGGAATTTTTGCTGCGATGTCGTTAATACGTAAGTACCTTTTATTATTTTATATATATATATATATTTTTTTTATTATATTAATTGATAAGTAATTTTTATTATAATTTTATTTATTAGTATATTAAATTTGTATTATAATTTTATTATTATATTTATTTTTATTTTAATTAATAATTAATACGTAATTATTATTGTAAATTTATCTATTAATAATATTAATTTCTATTATAATTTTATTATTTTATTTATTTATTTTTTTTATTATTATTATTTAATTATTTAATTAATACGTAATTTACAATTTTTGATTAAACATTGAAATAAATTTAATTATGCGAATATTGAATATCTTTTCAAAGTGAATTAAATGATTTCTCTTTCTTCTGAGAGATCGAATATTTAGATAAAAACTTTTAGATAATTTATTTTTATTTTTTTGTTATCTTTTTGTTTTTTTTTTCTTCTTCTTTCTCTTTTTCTCTTCGAATTTTTCATACTAAAGATCTACAGATTATGGATGAGGAAAGGAGAAAGATCGATGGGGTTGATGGAAAAGGGGGTTGGTTGAGGATATCTTGTGATGGTAGTGGTTGTGATAGTGGTGGATGGGGAAGGATGAGGTCTATGGAATAATATCTCAACGTTTTCGTCCCCCGTAAGATCGGATCTACAAATTACAAAGCTCGTTCACGACGAGAGGATTACATAAATCTCATTTTCCTTACCTTTTTCTTATTCTTCTTATTCTTCTTATTCTTCTTATTCTTATTCTTATTCTTCTTTTTGTTTTACTGTCCCTTTTCATTCTTGAAAAAGTAACGAAGGGATTCTTTCCACCCTTGTTCCAACGACTTACAATTCAAGTAACTTTTTACTTTCTTTTACTTTCTGTAACTTTATTTGATTTTTTTTCTTTTTCTAATTTTTGGGAAGTTTTATTCGAATATTTTCTTTTCAAATTTCAATTGTTTTTTTTATTTTATTTTAATATTATATTATATTATTTTTACAATTACAATAAGAATTACAATATACAATTTACAATTTAAGTAACTTTTTGTTTTTGTTTTTTTATTTTATTTTCTTTTTTTTTCTAATTTTTGGGAAGTTTTATTCGAATATTTTCTTTTCAAATTTCAATTGTTTTTTTATTTTATTTTAATATTATATTATATTAATTTTTTTTCTATTAACACTAAACATACCATAACGGGTCAAATGACCCATTTTGAACTTTTGCATTGAAAATGCACGTATAATTTTATTGCGTTTGCACATTTGACTTCATGACTTTTTATAAGTAATTAATGTACAGTTATAAAAATTTTTTTGTTTTGTTTTGTTTTGTTTATTCTGAGTAATCCTTGTTCTATACCGATATCTACCACAACGGGTCATTTGACCCGGAGAGAATTTTTTTGTTTTATGAGATTATCGAGTCATATTTGTAGTCAGTAAGTTGCACATTCTTCCAAAGACTGTTGCGTAAAGTAGTTCAACGAAAATAGCTCAGAATAATTTCAAGAAAATATCAAATTTTAGATTGAAAATAGCTTATTGAAAATAGCAATACATGCCTAACAAGCCGGATAAATTTGGAATCAAATTTTGGTTAGCATCGGACGTCGATAGCAAATACGTCATAAATGCACTTCCATATCTTGGAAAAGATGAATATAGGCCCTCTTCAGTACCACTCTCTGAATATGTTGTACTCAAACTCATTGAGCCATTTACGGGTTGCGGAAGAACTGTGACCACAGACAACTTCTTTACAAGCAAATCCCTAGCAACACAACTCCTAGCCAAAAAAACTACGTTAGTTGGAACTATTCGGTCAAATAAAAGAGAATTACCACTAATTGCGAAGCAAAAGAAAGATGATATGGAACGATTTTCATCGAAAATTTTTACAACAGATAATTGTACTCTTACAATCTATAAAAGTAAGCCAACAAAAAAAGTACTTTTACTTAGTTCTAAACATAAATTCGTTAAAGTAGAAAACAATGATAAACGTTTACCTGAAACTGTTTCATATTACAATAAAACCAAATTTGGTGTAGACATGACCGATCAAATGGCGAGGAAATTTACTACAAAATCTAAGTCTTGCAGATGGCCTCTCCAAGTTTTTTTCAATATCCTTGATTTAGCTGGCATAAATGCCTGGATTTTGTACAAGCAAACGACAGGAGAAAATATCTCGAGACAAGATTTTTTACTCAAGCTAGCAGAAGAACTTGGCGCCGATTTTCGAGAAGCCCGTGAACAACCAAAACAAGAAACAAATACGAAAGGATCGTTGCCTAAGTCTACTACAGATGCTTATAAACGTATGAGATGTCAAATAGGATACTGTAAAGAAAATAAAACCAACAAAATTTGCTCTAAATGTAAAAAATATGTTTGCGGAAAATGTACAATGGACACACTTATACGTAAAAAATGCGATGAACTATGAATTAAAAATTTTTATTTTTTGCTTTTGTAATAGAAATGCTCAACATACTATTTTGTTTAATTATAATAAATTTAATTTATATTTTTATTTCCTTCCTAACATCCATATTTCATACATTCAAGCATGAAACATAAAGTCGGGTCATTTGACCCGCTATGGTAGAAATAGGTATATATTAAGTCTTGGTATGATTAGTGTTAATATTATAATACATTATTTTTTTTCTATTAATATTATATTATATTACTATTTTTTAAATAAATTTATTTTCTATATATGTATGTATATCATGTGTGTATTTTTTTTAATTATTATTTTACATTATTTTCTTCTTTTTTTTAATATTATATTATATTATATTAATTTTTCTTTTAATATTATATTTTATTATATTATATTATATTTGCCTTTTTTTTTTTTAAACAAATTTATTTTCTATATATTATGTTTATTATTTTTATATATTTACTTTTCCATCTTTTATTTTCCTCTTTAATTTATTTATTAATAATTGCATGTATTCATAAGTTTTAGATAAATATTTTTAATGTAATTTTATTTCATACAATTTCATATCATTTTCACATTGATTTTAACATATATATTTTTATTTTTACTTTTTTATTTTTTTTTTTTTTATAGAACAGTCATATGAATTTATGAAATTCATTTAACAAAAAAAAAAGAAATGGAACTTTTTCGAATTATTAACTTTCTATTAATAATTCCTCATACCCTTTAGAAATATTGATACCTGATATCTTTCAATATTCACCATTACAGAATAAATATCCGTTATCTTGTCTCATTCTACAGGTAATATATAATTATTAATCTAAAAGAAGAAAAAAGAATAAAAAAGAAAAAGAAGAAGAAGAAGAAGAAAAATGTTGGAAACACATTGAACTTTCTTGAATAATTGACCTTCCATAATAAAAATAATAATAATAATATTATCTACGTACCTTCAACAAATATTATCTTACATAATTTCTTATTACATTAATATAACTTTACTTTTAATATCTTCACATTCTTTTTATAATACAAACATCTTATCACGTGTTTCATAGATCTTTGCATATTTATTAAAAAATTTATTATTAAAAATATTGAAATATTCAAAGCAAATTTTTTGCATGCTAAGAAAAAAAACACAAACCATTGTACAATATTTATTAAAAATAATTCATTAAAAACAACTCATATAAAATTTATTAAATATTAATTATTAAAAAAATTCATATAAAATTTATTAAATATTAATTATTAAAAAAAACTCATATAATATTTATTAAAAATTAATTATTAAAAACAACTCATATAATATTTATTAAAAATTAATTATTAAAAACAACTCATATAATATTTATTAAAAATTAATTATTAAAAACAACTCATTGCAATATTTATTAAAAATTAATTATTAAAAAGAAATCATTGCAAAATTTATTATAAATTAATTATTAAAAACTACTCATTACAAAATCTATTAAAAATTAATTATTGAAAACAACGCATTGCAAAATTTATTACAAATTAATTATTAAAAACAAAACATATAAAATAATTATATATATATATATATATACACATTATTTAACAAACTTATATAATTCAACAATTTAAATAATTTTTTAAACATTTGTTAATAACATTTTGTTGACCGGCAACATTGACAAGTTAAAACAATATAAGAAAACTTTAATAAATTTTTCCTTATTAACTTTGAATACTTTTTTTATATAATAAACAAAATAACAACTTTACTAATATATTTATTAACATTATTTATTATTTATATAATTTATTATTTATTTTCTATCTTATCATCTTTTGTATTTTCCTTCTAAAATATTCAACTTGATCCCAACAAAAAAATATGCTCCACAAGTTTACTCGTAACCCGGTCAACAACAATCTATAAACAATAACAAAGCTATAAACAATTTAAAAAATAAAAAATAAAATAAAATAAAAAAAACCCTTGAAGATAATTTCTAATAATTGACATTGAATTTGAACGATTTATTACGAAGAATTTAAGCCGATCTTTCGCAGAAATTCAAATACGTGGAAGAAAAGAAAAGGTGAACAGGGTGCGGGGAAAGGAAGAAGAAGATAAGTAGAGGGGGAAGGTATTGAAGAGTAACGAAAAGGATGAGGGGTGGGGAGTAAGGGGGGTGGGGTTGGGTGGGTTATCACAGTGAACTTTGACTTCGAAATTGTTCGTGACCGTCCACGAAACGGTTCCGCTTTTGTCACACACGACCTTTCTCTCTCTCAGTTCTTGAAATGGCTATGGTAAGGCTTAGGGTATGGGGTAGAGAGTGATATGGGATGGGATGGGATGGGATGGGATAGGATAGGATGGGAAGAGAATGCACGGAACGTTTGGATTTCTACTTGGAAGGTTTGCCTTCTCGCTTCGATGAGTCTCTTTTTACCTCATTCTCATCCTCCTCGTTAATTCTTCTATTTCTCCCACCCTCATACTTCTCATCCCCACTCCCATACTTCTCATCCCCACTCCCTATACTTCTCATCCCCACCCCACACTTTTCATCCCCACCTTCCTTTTTCCCCTTCCTCATCCTTCTGATTCTTCCAACCCTTTACACATCTATCAGCTATTATCTTTTATTTTGAGAAGTCTTTGTAGTCATTTTCATTTAGTCAGATTAATCGATGTCAAAATTATCTTAGGGTTTTCCTAGGGTTTTTTTTTTCATTCATTCATTCATTCATTCTTTTCTTTTTCTTTTATTGTAGGAACCATTTTGTAGAATTGAATTAGCCGTTTGATTAATTGTAGTGCAATTAATGCAATTCTGTTAATTTTAATATACATAATAATAATAATAATAATATTTATATTAATATTAATTATTTTTAATATATAAATTTAAAATAATATAAAATAAATAATATAAAAATAATAATATTATTATTAAATAATTAATACATATATATATATTTAAAACTAACCTAAATAAGATTATAGTAATTGTATATAATAACTAAACCAATAATTACGATAAATTTGTATATGTGTGTGCGTGTGTGTTTAATCATTGAACGTTAAAAAAAATACAACATTTAACGAAGAAATTTATTATCAATGTTGACCTATAAAATAACACAGTAAAAACGTTCACGATCTTGTTGTTACTTTTGTTATTAAGTGTACAACATTACTTCCATTATTTTCCTACAGATAGCCTCTTGAAAAAATGGCGGGAGAAACCTTGTACATCTATTAAAAAAATAAGAAATAAATTCAAATAAATTACTTAAGAAAAAAATAATAATTAATAATCTTATCTAATGATTAACAACAACAACAACAACAACAATAATAATAATAATAATAATAATAATAATAATAATTATAATAATAATAATAATTATGATGATGATGATGATGTGATCGTATTCGTTGGTGATATGATAAAAACTTGAATAATAATCAATTGGTTAAAGTACAAATACAACATGCAGTATATATATGTAGAATAAAACGAAGAGGCGTCTTTGTACTGAAATGGTTGAGAGGTTAGGTGGTGGGGGAAAGTGTAGGAGAAAAGAAATAAAAAAAAGAAACACAAAGGGAGATAAGTAGACGAAGATATCAAGAACTCTCGTTGAGTTCCTCGTCTATTTCATTTATCACACCATTAGAACGATGTATAATATTACATACTTATGCACTTACTATACTTCCTATTATTTACTGACATAACCATGACTATTACGTGTCTTTTTACTTTTTTTATTTTTATTTTTATTTTTATTTTTTATTTTTTATTATTTATTTGCAAATAATATATTCTGACGCATTCTCATTGGTGTCATCCCATATGAGTTCACATTTACTTATAATATTATATATATATATAACTTAGAGGGATCAAAAAGTAATGGCGTCGTTACTACGCAAGTCAAATTTTTCTATTAATACTTTAATCAAAAAAATGATTGATGATTGATGATTTTTATCGTTACGATATTAAAAATATTCCGTACCAGATAGAAAAAGGTTGTTAATTAATTTAATTATTGATTAATAATAAATATTTGTTTGAAAAATGTATTTGTTTGAGTTTTGAGGTTAAAAAACGACATTACTTTACAGTCCACCTAATATATATATATAAATATATAAATATATGAAGAAATAAGAAAATTCTTTGTACTTGTTTGTTTTTTCAATTATCAAACATACACATGTATATATTTTGATTTATACTAATACTACGTTAAAACGCAATAATGTTGAAATCATCCAAATGAATTAATTTCAAGTTGATTCTGCACACTCTTTGAATTCAGATAAATAAGAAAAAGACAGAGAAATGAACATTAAAAAAGAAAAATGGAGAAGATTGCATATGTTTGACCTTGGTTGATATAACATGAAATAATAATGATTGTTAGTCATCCCTTTGTCACCCCTTTTTTTGTTATCTTATTACTGACAAGGGTTAAACATTTTTCGAGGCAAATGAGAATGATTAATTTTAATCATCATATTCATTCTCTTTGTACGAAGATAATTAATAAATTAATCTTGCGATATATTTTATTACTATCGTTATTTTAAATTCAATCGAAAGAAAATAACAACAACAAAAAAATAATGTATAATAAAATTTTATTTCTTGTTTCTTTTAGTTTTACTTTTTTTATCTTACAATATATTACTAGAAATGAAAGAAATATCAAATATAACTAGAATAAATTACTATCATTGATTGGAACGTATTTTTAATAATTAAAAAACCGAACATAACCTAAATTATTACCGAAAATGATTTAAACAATCGATAATAATTGAAGAATACATGAATTAATAATAATATACCAACATAACCTAAGATTATCGAAAATTATTTGTAAAAGTACAATCAAAAATGATTGACAAAATAAAATTAATGAAAAATAATACAAATTTTTTAAAGAAACCAAATGAATTAATAAATAAATTGAAAAATATATTTCTAAATTGACAATTAAATTGTAAAGATAATAAAATAAGGGTCGAAAAAGGGAACGAAAAAATGGAACGAAAAAAGGGAATGAAGAAGGAACATACAGGAAACCGGAAACCGGAAGAACGATGAACAAACCTAACTAGAAGAGAACTGTGAGGATTGTTATCTTTGTGAGCGTGCCAACGCCACTCGACCTCATTTTTTCGCTTCGATAACCGGAATTCTTTGCTCCGTGATATCGAAACTCTTGTTCTGTCTCTATAGAAAATGATGACGATCATAAAACCGCCATATTCAAAGTATCCTTCTTCATTTTCTTCCTTTTTCATTTAAAACAATATTTCCTTTTAATCCTTTCCTTATATTTTACAAATGATTCAAACAGAAGAATCATTTTCAATAAAGATAATTAATTAGAATTACACTAATAGATTAGCAAGTAAATGATTGCGGATTTTGTCGATAGATGGCTTTTTAAAATCAGTGATAACTTAGTTGCCAACCGAATACTTTTAAATTATACAAACAATTGTTATTATTATTATTTCGATTAAAATATTATAGGGTATCTCGTTATATATTTTCTTTATATCCTGATAATTTATAATTAATATATAATAATTATTATATATTTATACTTTGATATAAACTGACATAACCTATATCTATCCTATATAATAATTCGTTATTAAATTTATATTATAATATAATAATTAATATAATATAAATAATATAATATAAATAAAAATATATAATAAAACCATGAAACAACCCTGATGCAATGTATCTTCTATCAAAAATTCCAATTAGTATATTGATTTACGTATTTCAAATGTTTTCCAATGAAATTTTAAGTATCAAAACAACCAATAAACTGTCTTAATATGCACGTTTAATAAGATAATAATTTTACTTGTAAAAAAAAATGTAGAAAACTTAATTAAACCCTGACACAACCCTGATACAATATATCATCCAACAAAAATTTCAATTCGTATATTGACTTACGTATTTCAAATGTTTTCCAATGAAATTCTAAGTATCAAAACATAACCAATAAACTGTCTTTATATACACGTTTAATAAGATAATAATTTTACTTGTAAAAAGAAAATGTAGAAAACTTGATTAAACCCTGACACAACCCTGATACAATGTATCATCCAACAAAAATTTCAATTCGTATATTGACTTACGTATTTCAAATGTTTTCCAATGAAATTCTAAGAATCAAAACATAACCACTAAATTGTCTTAACATACACGTTTAATAAGATAACAATTTTACTTGTTAAAAAAGAAAAAAATCGTAGAAAAAAAAAGTAACAAAGATTAAAATTATAGATCGGCGGATGGACGTGCCAATCGTTGGGAAGTCCAAACTCGGAGGAAAGTACGAAGCCGGAATCCGGCGTCGTCTTCTTGGTTGTTGTTGTCGTCATTGGCAAAGAAGAAGAAAAGGAAGAACAAGTTTTAATAGTATTAGTATTAATAATAATAATAGTGGTGGTAGTGGTAGTGGTGGTGGTGTTACCAACGGTGCCACCAGTGGTGGCAAGTTGACGGAAGTCGATAGATTTGCTAAAAAAAAAGAAGAAGAAAAAGTGCTCGGCGGGGGGGAGGTGGACGAAAAGAGGACGAGAAGGAGGAGGAGGAGGTGGTGGAAGAAGAAGAAGAAAAAAGAAACAAAAATACAAAAAGAAGAAGAAGAAGAAGAAGAAGAAAAAGGTGCTTGTAGTGGGGGTTGTGGTGGAGGTGGTGATGGTGGTGGGTTATGGTAGTGTTAAAAAAATATATTTTTTTCTAATTTTTGAAATCCCATAATTTAATTGAAATCCTAAATTTCATTAAAATCCTTAAATTTGAATAATCAAAAATACCTTGTCATCCACCACACCCATTTTACGTGTTTCTGTTGTCCCCTTTTTTGGCCCCTTGTAAGAAAATGAATTCGTACGTTCGTTCTTTTTTTTGGTTTTTTTCCTTATCCCCACTCTCAAGTGTTCAATAAAATAACTATTTGAATTTTTCCTTCCTTCTTTCCTCTTTTTCTAATGGAAACACACACTAACCGGTATTTTAATCATCAGTAACGTCTCGATCCTCGTACGAAGTAGTATCGTTTTTTTTTCTGTCCTATCTTCTTGTGTTCACTTATTCTTTTATTTGTTTTTTGTTTCTTTTTTTACAATTTTTTTTTTTATTTATTTTTATAGAAGTGTGTTTGTGTCAAATATTCAGTGGAACTGTTTCATAAACAAAAATAACGTACACACACCAATTCAATTTTTACCAATTGAATTTGAATTTCATTTGAACAGTGATCGAAGAATTAACAAAAAACGTTTCATAAATTAATGGTGAAAAAGTGTTTGTTTTTAATTAATATTATTATTATTATTATTATTATAATTATATAAGAACATTGATAGACTGGTTTTAATAATTTTTGATTGTCAAAAAGTTACTGTTCACCACGAAGATGATTTTCCAAGTTGTAATAGTGTTGTATTTTACTGTGTTCACCACCGGTGCACCACCAGGATCATCAATGATATACGCCGATGATAAAGTGGTGAGTTTTTTAAAAATAATTTCAATATTTTTTTTTTTTTAATTCTTCTTGTTTTAAAGATTATTTCTGTGATAAGAGTTAAAATACATTTTAAGAAAGAGAGAGAGATAGAAAGAAATGTTGTGCAGTTTCTTGTGAAAGTTACACTGGGTATTTACTAACACATGCATATATACATACACAGATATTTACCATGGGTTATATGTTAAAGAGAAAATTATTTGACGTGGGTAAAATTATCAAAAGTCGACTTGAAAGTGGTCTTGCTAACAGACAGTGATATTACGCAAAACATATATATATTTATTGGGTGTTTCTAAAGATATATTATTTATTTTAAATAATAATTTTCAATTATATAATATTTTAATATTTATATGTATATACATATTAATAATTAATAATAATATTTTAATTTAATATTAAAATATATTATAAATTATAAATAATATATTTTTAGTGTTATATATAAACTTTATTATTTATTTTAATTATATTTAAATATTTTTGTGATCATTTTTTTATTTAATTTAATTTAATTTAATTTAATAGAAAAGAGTCAGATGATCAAATTGAAATTAGAATTGTTATTATATATTATATTAAAAAGTTCATACATTTATTACATTTATTTATTTATTTATTTATTTATTGTATAATAAATAATAAAATGATTTTATTAAAATAAATGGTTAGTTTAGAAACAACCAGTACATATAACATATATATGTATGTATATATTCTAACAGAAGTGTGAAACTCTCCGGTGTGAAACTGTACACTAACTATAATTTAATGAGATTTAGATAAACTTAGATTAGTGTACAACCTTGTACTGTATCGTTATCCTTTAGTTTATTTATTGAACAAATTTTACACTCGTTTTATCATATTTGTCGATATTTTTATATTTCTAGAAAAATGATATTGCAATTTGATAAGATTTCATATCACAGATTAATATATAATCATGTATAAGTATTGTTCATTCTTTATTTTATTTTTTTATTATATTAATACCTTTAATATTTCATTAATAATAGTATAATAATGCAAGTAACAATAATCGAATGATAATTTGTATCAAAGTTTAATTTTCAAATTTAGGTTAGTTTTTGTATTAGAATTTTTTTTTTTTAATGTTAAAACAATTTTAAAATACATGTAATATTATTTTTAGGTTAGTATCGTTCACTTTTTACTTTATCTTTTTTATTACAATATAAAAGTAACAACGATTGAATGATAATTTGTGTCAAAGTGTAATTTTCAAATTTAGGTTAGTTTTTTTAATTTGATTCTTGTTTTTTAAATGTCAAAACACATTTAACAAACGTGTAATATTATTTTTAGGTTAGTATTGTTCATTTTTTACGTTATCTTTTTATTACAATATAAAAGTAACAACGATTGAATGATAATTTGTGTCAAAGTTTAATTTTCAAATTTAGGTTAGTTTTTTAATTTGATTTTTATTTTTTTTTTTTTTTAAATGTTAAAACAGATTTAGCATAGGTCTAATATTATTTTCAGATACTCGACCTGATTTCTTAATTTCGTTTTACTTTAGTTTGAATTTTTATTTGATCTTTTCTTTTTGTTTTTGATTTGATTAGATTTGATTTTATTTTAAATTTAATTTTTTTATTTATACAGTATAGGATGTAATTGATAAATATCCTTTGAGATAACATTTTGGGTTAATGTATATGTATATGTATATATGTATATGTATGTATGTATGGATATGTATATATAATTACATATACCTCAGGATTCGATTATTGGCAAGCGCGCCAAATTTGAATTCGGGTCGTTACACATACATCGTGATACTTGTGGTAGGATTTTCATTTAACATCGGGTTAATACCAACCTTGACTGATTTCCAATATTCTCCTGATAGTCAACAAGATAAAATACAGTATTTCAGTAATATAACATTTCATCATACATTTTGACAATTGGTATATAAATTAAACTAAATTTAAATTAATATAAATATAACAAACTAAGATCAATTAAAATATAATACATTTTATTTATTTAATTATTATTATTATTATTTTTTTAAATTATTTTCTTTAATTTTTTTTACAAATTATAATTAAAGGAACATTTTTTATTTTATTTATTTAATTATTATTATTATTATTATTATTATTATTATTATTATTATTTTTAATTATTTAATTTAACTTTTTACAATTATAAAATTAGATATACATTATTACATTTTTTTCTTTTGATACATTTATAAATATAATAAATTACAATTATTATTTGTTATTATATTAATAGAAATGAAGTAGGGGGAGGAGTGGGAGGTTTAGTTTTGAAAATACAGCTGTGACATTAATTTAACAACATTTTTAAATATAATTTAGGACGATTTAATTAGAGTACTCTCATTCACAGAGTATAATAAAATGAACGAGAAAATGGATGAAAATAATATTAATTATTTCTATTATAATATTTTTTAACGTTCCCAATTTTTATTTATTATTCATTTTGATGGTTTTTTTTTTTTTTTTTTTTTTTTTGAAATTGATGATCAAGTGATCAAGAATAGAATTTTGTGTTGGTAAGGTTTCTTTTTCGTTGTTTGAAATTCAACAAAATCGATCTCCTCGTTTAACTCTTGATTACCCTTTTTTTTTTTTAAACGATCATCTCATAAATCATTCCCTTTAGAAGGGATTCAATTCAGGACCAACGATAATGATCCTTGATCGAGAAAAGGATTAGTGTTTTAAGTAGACCTTAAAAAAGGGAAGAAAAAAACTCTCCAGGAAAATCGATATCCTTACCCCTTTTTTTTTTACGAGTTAAAGAGATTTTATTCAATTTACTTTTGCTTCGTTCAATTAATTGTACGTTTCCTTTCCTTTTTTTCTATTTTTTACAATTACAATTTAAAGTGTTGTGTAGTAAAACGGATGAGTGACCCTTGCTTTAAATAAAATAAAAAAAAACTGTCTTAAATTTTTTTTTTAATTTTTTCTTTTTTATTTTAATTTGTTTTTTCTTACATCGTCTGTAATTATTAATCTTATGATGAACCGTACAATAATATATAAGGTCATATTACCATCAGCATAACATTTTCAATCAGAGAGAACCCAAGAGTTTCCATTTACATGTTTCCCTCACCCTCTCACCCTCCATACACCCCTTTCGTATTCCTTCTATCTACTCATTTACAATTAAAATTCAATACTTGGTCGAAGCAAATGGTAGGACCCGTTTGTAATTAAAATTTTCACCATTTCCTAATGGTGATGGGTGTTTCCATCTATTTCGTTATGTAAATCATGAATGATCTATACAAGTAGTACGATTTATTCAAAGATTCCTTTCAATTGATATATATGTGTGTGTTTTTCCAACTGATTTAAATAAATAAATTTGAAAATTTTACTTTCCGAATGTTTTTCGGTAAAACATTGAATTGAGATTTTTGAGAAAGTCAGCAAAAATTCGAAGTTTAACTCAATTCAATTAATATTACAATTAATATATAAATTTTAATTATTTTTTTAATTTAATTCAGAACGTTTGGGTATTTAATATAAACCTTTTTCAATCCCCATAAAAAAAATAAAACCTTAGATTAATTTAATTAGTATTTTATTATTATTTTATTATATGTACAAATTAATTTTTGGGAAATTCCAAAATTCGTAGTATAACTCAATTTCATTAATATGAAAATTAATATATAAATTTTAATTATTCTGATAATTCAATGCAGAATGTTTGGTATTTAATATAATACCCTCTTTCAACCCCCATAAAAAAATAGAACTTTAGTATAATTTAATTAGTATTTTATTATTATTTTATTACATATACAAATTAATTTTTGGAAAATTCGAAAATTCAAAGTATAACTCAATTTCATTAATATTACAATTAATATATATATATATGTATTTTAATTATTGTTATAATTTAATTCAGAACGTTTAAGTATTTAATATAAACCTCTTTCAATTCCTATAAAAAAAAAAGAACCTTAGATTAATTGAATTAGTATTTATTTATAATTTTATTATATATACAAATTAATTTTTGGGAAATTCCAAAATTCGTAGTATAACTCAATTTCATTTATATTAAGAATAAAAAATAATAAATTATTAAAAGTATAAAAAATTAAAAATACTAAATTTAATATTTTATTAAATTAATATTAAAACATAAAATATAAATTATATATTTTTTATTTATATTATATATATATATATATATATATATATATATATATATATATATATATATATGCAATTAATATTTTATTAAATTTACTTTAGTTTGGGTTTTAATAAAAATAAAAATATTAAAATATTAAATTTAATATTTTATTAAATTAATATTAAAATATTAATAAAATATAAAATATAAATGATATTTTTATTTGTATATATTTTTTACTTAGATAATATTTTTTATTTATATAATATATATATAATTATATATCATTTACCATATACCATATACATATAATTATATTATATTATTTATTTATATTTTATTTATATAATATATATATATATATCGAATATCTTCTTCTTTTTCTTGCAAAACTATTTTTTCAATCGTTTAGTTATATAAGTGGGGAATCAAGTTTGAAGATAATCAAAGTCTGTGTGTTTGTCAATATCATGATTGGTACTTTAAAATGGTATTAAGGGTCATACAAGTTGTTCGATTCTAAACGATATTTATCGATCGATTGATCACTTTTCTCTATCTCTCTTTCTCTCTTTCTTTCTTTTATTGATTCATCTCAATAATGTCAAAGTAAACGACGATAAGTGATAGAAGGAAAATCCGATTTTTAGTTTAAACTACTTTAAGTTTTAAAGATTCTTTGTATTTTTCATTTTATTTGATTATAATAAAATAATTTTAAACTAATTATTTGTGATAATTTTTGTTTTTTAAATAAAATATATATATATATAAGTAAAATAACAAAATTACGATCATGGTAATAAATAATAAAAAAAAGGACTGTTAATAAAAATAATTTGAACGAACTTTTGAAACTGTGGTTATTTTGCAAATAACAATTTGATTCTAAATAATAATAATAATAATTCCATTGTAGTTTTAAAATGATGACGAAGATCATTTTCCTGTTATAAAGATTTTATAAGATAGTTCGAAGATGACACACACACACACACACACATATACACATGCACAAAATCAAATAAGAAGAAGAGATGATGATGACTGTTCACTATGACGTGTAAAATACATTGAAGTATTTTAATCGTTTTTGTAAATCGATTTGGAAATGCCAAAGCAAAAAGGTAAAAAAAAAAAAAAAAAGAAAACGAATAAAATAAAAAGTAAATTAACACAAAGAAATTGAAACGGAAGCATAAAAGAGAGAGACAGAGAAAGAGATAGATACCTTTGAGTTTATGAATCATCATGACTCTTACTAATCGTACACAGCTTCCTTTTAACATTTCTGTGAATAATCTTTGTTTCAAACATCCATTGCACCATCAAACTTAACAAATTCAATTTTTTTCTTCCACTAGGATGATACATTTAAAAAAAAACAGAATTAGAATAGGAAGAAACAAAATAATAATTAATAATAAATTATTATTTATTAAATTAGGAAAAAATGAGTGTAAAGGGAAAATAAAAGAATGTTTATTAACTATTAATAAATTAAATTAAATAATTATAAATAAATATTAATATAGTAAATTAAATATTAAATTAATTATTAATAAATATATTACATATATATATATATATATATATATATATATATATATAATCAACTCTCGTTAAATAATAATAATAAAACAACAAATCTATTATTTCTTAATATAAATTTAATTGTAATATATTTATAATAATTATATAATATTATTTTTATTATTTTTATTATTTTATTATTTATAATATTAAATATAATTAATATTTATTAATTTAATAATATAAAATATATAGTTTGATATTTTATATATTTATCTTTTTATAAATTACCATTGTGAAATGATATAATCTAAATTTGTTTATATCAACCTGAGTTCCTTCTTTTTTTATTAACACGTTGAGCGCCACGCTCATTTTCAAAGAAGTCCCCGTCAGGCCACGTTCGTTTTCAAGGATTGTCCCCGTCAGGCCACGCGCGCCGCTTAGATGTATCATGTTATACGTTGTCAGTCACTGATGACTGACGTGGCTTAATCGTAAAGTCTGTGTGTCAGTCGTTAATGACTGACGCGGTATAAACGGAAAATCTAGTGTCCTCTCCTACTCTATCTCTCTCTTTCTCATTGGTTTATTGATTTTTAAAAATTACCATTGAAATGATATAATCTAAATTTGTTTATATCAACTTAAATTTCCCTTCTTTTTTTTCATTAACACGTTGAGCGCCATGCTCATTTTCAAAGAAGTCCCCGTCAGGCTACGTGCGTCGCTTAGATGTATCATGTTATACGCTGTCAGTCACTTATGGCTGACGTGGCTTAATCGTAAAGTCTGGTGTCCTCTCCTACTTTATCTCTCTCTTCTCATTGGTTTATTGATTTTTTAAAATTACCATTGAAATAATACAATCTAAATTTGTTTATATACCAACTTAAATCCCTTTTTTTCTTTTTTATTAAACTAACAAACATTTGAACACACTCTCTCTCTCTCTCTCTCTCTCTCTCTCTCACTCATTGGTTTAATAATCAATTATGAATAATCGTTGTGGAATCCGTTAGGAAATGATCGTCAATCAAACTTGAGCACGTTTTCGTCGTCACGAGCAACACGCTTGGATATTTTATCGAACCCTGATGGGTTGGTGTTGGGTGGAGTGGGTGGTGGAGGGGGTGGTGGTAGTTAAAGGGAATAGTGGAGAGGGGAACAAGGAACAAGGGGAATGAGTTGGAGGAGGTGGTTGTCGATGGTTAGGGTGGGGGACGAGTTTATGGGGCTTATGGGGAAGTATGAGGGGCTTTGAGGGGTATGGGGGGCTTACTTCGAAACCATTAAGTCGGGCATTTATATGCGATCGGGGTCGTTAACTGCAGGAAGCGCCGGCGCGTACGCACACTAATGCATCTACCGTTTTTTCTATTCGTAATATACGTTAATCCAACTCACTAATACACTCACATATATTCAGAGAGGATATGGGGAGGGGTAGACATAAACACTTGTAAAGTTTTATAAGTGTGAAACGGTACAAATGCTTGCCACGTGCCGTTCTATCGACTGTCATCTATTCTTTCATAGAAATATATGTGTACGTATGTGTGTATGTGTGTTTAATAGGGGTGGTGGGTGGTGGGTGATTAGTTGAATGTATGGGATTGTTTTAGTTTACCGTCACGGTAATTTTTATTCAATTTTTTTTTTAAATATTAAGTAAATGTATTTTTATATATTTTTTTAAAATTATTTTATTTAAATATATTGTTAACAATATTATAACAATATATTGTTAATTTAATTTAAATTGAATTTTTAATTTTAATTTTATATAAATTTTTAAATAAAAAATATATTTTTATTTATTATAATATTATCTTATTATTGTAAATATATTTGTTTCTTTTTAGTATAACAATTTGTATGAGAGTACAGTTTTATTTATTCAAATTGTTCTTAATTTAATTTTAATTTAATTTAAAAATGTAATTTTTCTTTTTTTAATTTTATTTAAATTTTTAAATAATAAATATATTTTTATATATTATATTATTATTATATTTAAATATATATTGTTTCTTTTTAATATAACAACTTGTATGAGAGTACAGTTTTATTTATTTAAATTAATAATTAAGTATATAATTTATCATTTATTTTATATATAACAATTTTTTTTTTTTTTTGATACAATTTCATATATTCTTGTATACATATTTTTTGATACATGTATGTGTGTGTGTATGTGAATGTGTGTATTAATACGTTGGTATTGATATGTCAAGGAGGTCAGGCAAACATGAATCATCAATTTTCCACTTCTTCAAAGTCCTCCTATAAAGATCTATATACTCAAAGTGGAATGATCGATCGATCTCATCACGATGGCCTTTTTCATCTTCTTCTTTTTTATCATCATCATAATCATAGTACAATATAATAATACTAACACAAAACTAGACACTATTCATCAAGTATCAAACTGTCAAAACCCTAAAACTCTAGCAAACCTTTTTTCTTTACTTCAAACATATTTTGATTTTCTCATTCTCTTTCTCTCTCACTTTTTTAATATTAATGTTAAAATATTTTTACAATTATTTAATCATTTTTAATCATTTGTTATTTAATACAATTATTGTTATATTTTATCATTTATTTTTTAAATTTATTTTCACCTAAACAACAATATTTCAAATTGGTTATCTTTCTCTCTCTCTCTCTCTCTTACAATGATTAATTTCTCTCTCATCTCACATACAAACACACACACACACATACAGCAAGCTCTTCTAAAAAACAAACTGTACAAAAAAGAGACCGTAAAAATAGGGTCTGAGGGAGGAGGCCCTTACTCAAACAGCGTTTCAAACAAAATTACCAACTTTTTTTTTTATTTCCCTCCCACTTACATGCAAACACACACTCACACACTTACATACATGAACCTACACCTATGCATACTGCTTTCCAGATCTTCCTTCTCTCTCATTCTCTCTCATTCTCTCTTATTTTTCACGTACACGTCTATATACGTTCACGTATGTGTGTTTGCACGCGTGAAGTCAGTCAGTCAGTCAGGCAAACATTCATCCAAACGTGGTGCCAGCATCAACAGCCCCATACCAACCCAGTATATTCAGTAACAGTAACAGTAGCATCAGTAACAGCAGCATCAGCATCAGAGCTTCAGCATCAGCTACGTCTAGACGGCAATCAAGAGGGTTTACACATGTGCGTGTGTGTATGTGTGCATGCGTTAGGGGAGGGGGTCTACCATCACTCGTTTAGTTTGCCCTTTAAAGTCCCCACATCAACCCGACCCCCCCCAGTCCAACACCAACCTTGTCTAGCACCGTAGGAAAAACCCAACGACCGTGTGTGATGATGGAATGAGAAGAAAAAATGTGACCAACAGAGAGAGATGGAGATAGTTGTAGGGTACCCTAGGATTGGATGAAGTGAACTGAGGTGAGGATGGGGTTGGGGATGAGGGTGGGGGTTGGGTGAGTTAGAATTGTTGGATATTGGAATGGGTTGGATGAGTTTGGGTGAAGGGGTGGTGGTTGTTAGGGGGTTTGATACCGAATCCTCTTCAATGTTGACACCCATGGACAATAATTCATCGTTCTAGTTTACTTTTCAAACCTTCCTCTTCTTCCTGGGGGAATGGGGGATGTCCTATTTCAACCCTACTGTATTTTATGGTGTTCTTTTAGTTTAAGCGTATTTTTTTTCTCTTCCTTAAACAAACTCGTTACCCTTCGACGTTGTCCTTTTTTTCTGACCTTCTTCGATGTTTTTTTTACTTCATTTTGTCCTTTTTTTCTTTCTTGATTTATGCGATATGCTACTTCGTGTTCGTTTAGGATGATTGAAGAGAAAGAGAGAGATAGAGAGATAGATGAAGTTTATTTAATTATCGGGGTAGGTTTATTTAATACGTCCAATTGTCTCTTTGAGAAGGACAGGAGGATTAGGGTGGAAGTGTTTTATTATTTTTTTGGTTTTCATTTTTTATTGTAGTGTTTGAGTGTGTATGTATTGGGTTAGGAAGCAAATGATTGCGAATTTTGCCGATAGGTGGACTTTATATAATCAGCAATGATTTTGTTGCTAACATAAAACTTTGTCATTTTTTTATAAAAATAATTGTGGCATATTTTTTATATTTAATTTTTATTTTTTATTACGTGTAGGGTTTTTCTTTTAGTGTATTTAATTTGGAAAGCAAATGATTGCAGATTTTGCCGATAGGTGGCTTTTTAAAACCACCAATTACTTAGTTGCTAACCCAATACTTTGTAATTTTGTTGTAAAATTAATTGCTGCATAAATTTTTCAATTTTTTATTTTTCTACAATGTTTTTTATTATTAATATTTATCACGTGTATGGTTTATCTTTTAGTTTGTTTAATTTATATGCGTGTGTATTAGGTTTGGAAACAAATGATTGAAAATTTTGCCGGTAGGTAGACTTTTGAAAACCAGCAATGATTTAGTTGTTAACCTAATACTTTGTAATTTTTTTATAAAAATAATTATTGCATATATTTTTATCATTAATTTTTATTACGTATAGGGTTTTTTCTTTTAGTGTGTTTAATTAATTAATTTTTAATTATATGTTTTATAGTTTTTTTTAAATAAATGAAAATGTGTGTGTGTGTGTGTGTGTGTGTGTGTGTGTGAAATAGGAAAGATATTGGAATTACGTTTATTGTACACAATTTGTTAAATAGAAATTAATTCTTCTTTCCTATTTCTCTCTTTCTCTCTCTCTTCTCTCTCTCTCTTTCTATCTTTCACTTTCTCTCATTTGTATTTGTTTTAATTTTTTATAGTAAAATCAATTGACCGTGGTACGTTGCGAAATTGTACGCGGATTGATTTTACGTTCTTTCTATTTTATTCTTCTATTGTTTTTTTCTTTTCTTTTGTTTTGTTTTTTTTTTCCTTTCAAAATCGATTTCCAAATCGTGCACGTGGAAATTGCATTCGAATTCATCTTCCTCATCCCCCACTCCTCGCTACTCGTCCTTTCTATCAACCTGACACACTATTTCCCTATTGTTTATTTTTATCTCATCCCTTTTTATTTTTTTTATTTTATTTTATTTTCACTTCTCACGTATAAACTCGATTCTAAATTGTAAATAATAGTCTTGATGTTACGTTTCAATTAATCTCTTCCACCGTTTCTATCTTTTTTTCTGTATTTTTTAAATGTCACAATGTTTGTCCACTAATAATTCCAAAATTACTGAACCGATTTTAATGAATTTTGTTTTATTTTGTGTAATTTTGTTTAATTTAGAATATAGGATAATTTTTATCGCGTATATTTTTCATTGTTAATCGCTAATTTAAAGAAGTTTTATGTTTAGGTTATCTAAGTTTCTAGATTTTTGAAATATTCAATAGATGGCGTTGTATTATATAAATACAGTAATTACTGAATAGATCTTAATGAAATTTTGTTTTATTTTTCTGTCCCGTCGTATTACAATTTAATTTATTTCAATTTACATACGACATAACCTTACTTCTTCTATTATTTTATGCATTTCATTCTAATTGTCATATTATTTTGTGTATTATAGTATTATATTAATAATAATAATTTAATTTATTACTAAATAGTTTAGAATTACATTAAATCAACATTTATTATTTAAAAGTTATCTAGGCTTTTAGATACTGTACAAGTTTTTAATAGATGGCGTTTTATTAGAATTCATTTTAGTTTACATACGACATAACCTTACTTTTTCTATTTTTTTTTTGGTTTATTATTATTTATGTATTCCATTCTAATTGTGGTATTATTTTTTGCTGTTATTTTAATTTATTAAATCAATATTTATTATTTAAAGGTTATGTAGGTTTTTAGATACTGTATAAGTTTTTAATAAATGGCGTTGTATTTCAATTCATTTTAATTTAAATATGACATAACCTTACTTTTTCTATTATTTAATGTATTCTTTGGTAATTGCGGTATTAGGGGTTTGTTTTTAAACCAATAATTTTCTCTCATGGAATGTCCTTTTAACCTTTCGACGACTTCTTCGTCCTCTTGTCACGCGCGCGCGCGTGCGTGCGTGAGCGCGTACACTATTACACACATACACACACGTACCAATATGCGTTCTTTCTCGTAGGCAAAAGAAAACACGTTAAGAATGCGTATATAATATTCTTTTTTTTTCTTTTCTTTTTTATCTTCGTCAAGAAACACGCACCCTTTCTTTCTTCTTTTTTTTTATTTCTAGTGAGTGAAAGAGAAAGAGAAAGAGAAAGAAATAGTGTGTGATAGTAGAACGTTGTTGCATGGAATGAAAATTGATTTAGAATCGATCGATTGATCGATCTTACGAGAGAAGAATAAATATTATCATCCACCATGAGAAAGAGAGAAAGAGAGAGAGAGAGAGTTGTAAGTGAGATGGGTAAATTGAATTTTAACGTTTAGTTTCACGTCTATGATTTTCTCGATTGATCTTACGAGAGTTGAATAAAATTGTCCAATAAAAATAATCAGAAAAAAAGGATAAAAAATATAATGCATAATACAAGAGAGAAAAAGATAGAAATAGAAAATGAATTGAATTGAATTGAATTGAATTTGTAAATTGTTCATCACATTTTGTAATTTAAGATTCAGGTAATCTGGAATTTTATATTGGATTGTCCACAAAGTTCTAGCCGATTTTGATGGAAGATTGAAATGTTTTGCAATTTAATTTTTTTTTTTGGTATAAATTTATTAAATTATATATAAATGCCATCTTGTTTTCACAATCTTTTTCCATCTTTACGAGTAATTTTAAAATTTTATTTTTTCCACAACTTTTCAGGTTTTTTTTTAGCAAAAGAACTTTAATGCCATCTACCGGAATTCGGCACGAACTTTCCGGAAAAGCTAATCTAATTATTGATAATACGAACAAAAATAATAGGAAAAGAGATAAAGACAAATAATAATTGAATAAGAAAATTTGTGATTTATAGGTTATGTTATATTGTGAAAAATCAATGTGTGTTATAATATGATAGTATGGTGTTGTATGGTTTGTATGCAATAGATGGCGTTATATTTTAATTTAATTTATTTTAATTTATACACGACATAACCTTACTTTTTTTTAGCAAATAATAATTGAATAAGAAAATTTGTGATTTATAGGTTATGTTATATTGTGAAAAATCTATGTGTGTTATAATGTGATAGTATGGTGTTGTATGATGTTGTATGTAATGGTTATGGGTATAGGATCTTTTCTCGTTCGTTGGTCCGTGCGTAATTAGTAACACATGTGGCAAACATCGTTGAGAAACCCCACCCATCGATGCTTTTATACCAAAGAAGAAACGTTCTTCGTGATTCCGATAGACATATCCAGTCATCCTCTTCTTTCTTCTTCTTATACACCATTGAAATCTTTTTTTTATTCTCCATTTTTATTCTTATTATTCATTTTTTCTTCATCTTCATCTTCTTCAGCTTTTTCTACGTTTTCTTCAAGTTTATTCACTTGAGTTAACGTAAGATAAATTGACGTTATTTTCTAACTATTAATAGAATTCATCTTGCATTATGAATTGAATACACCATCACATCATTTTATAGTCATTTGTTAATCATTTGTTAATTATTTTCTTAGTTTTTTTTTTTATTGTAGTTTGTTTTATTTATTCTACATTATATTATTCATTCAATTTTATTCACTTATTTTCTTTTTTTTTTTTTAATTGTTTAATTGTATTATTATATATATTTTAATTATAAATTAAATTAGAATGTAGTAAATAACCATCACATCATTTTATAGTCATTTGTTAATTATCTTAATCTTTTTAAATTAATAATTTATTTTTTTTTTTTATTTACTAAATTTTATTCATTCACTTTTCAATTTTTTTCTTTTTTTTCTTTTGAATTGTTTTATTTAATTATAATTCATATTTTAATATAATTAATTGTAAAAGGAGTGTAACCCTTCGGGGAAGCAGTAAAATGTATCTATCTATCTATCTATCTATCTATCTATCTATCTGTCTATTTTAATATAATAAATTTAATTACAATGTTGTAAAAATTATTAAAAATGATGATAAAAATGATGATAATGATAATGATGGTTTATAATAATTACAAAGAGAAATTATGAGTGTATAGGGGAACTAAAATGTTTTTAAAGGGGGTATGTATACACATAGGGTGTATATAAATATATATATATATATAACTATGCAGCTGTTAGTGTCATATGTCTCAATTAACGAAAGTGTCTCCCTCATTAGTCATTCTTTGCTGATCTAACAAGTGAAAAAGAGAAATTAAGAATTTCAGAAAAATATTCATTTTATAATCCACTATTATATTTTTTATTAAAAAATAAAATAAAATAATTTATTTTTTTTTGATAAAGGAAAAAACAAAATATACAAAATATATCAAAAATTCTTTACAGGATTGAAAATACAATTCACCATAAATTTAATTACCTTTTATTTTAATTATTTTAATTATTTTCTATTAATATTTTATAAAAATTATTTTACTTTTTAATTAATTTGATAAATAAAATAAAAACATTTCTAATTAATTCACAAAAAAAAAATAAAATAAAATAAAAATACGATAAAACGCAGACAAAAGAAACGAACCAAGTATTTCTATTGTAAAGAAAAAAAATTAAACTTGTTACTTAAATTATTAATTAATATTATATTTAGTGTCTGTGTGTGTAGATAAATAAGTGTATGTAAATGTAAAAAATAACCTCAAAATAATCTCAAAATAACCTTAAAATTAAGTTTGATTTTAATATTTGACATAGAACATGAGACACACATTAATGAAAAACATTGAAGATTTGATCAATCTTTCATTTGTTATCTTCCCCAATCCTCCCTCAACTCTCTTCACCCCTTATCTTATTTTTTTCTAACCATCTTTTGGTATTTCCGTGACCATTTCGATGGTACGTGACGTTCCTACAACTAAAAGATCTCCGGTTCGTGCTTTTTTACCACTCAAAGGATCATCCGTTTAATTTTTTTTCTTTTCTATCTCTTTCTATTCCTTTCGTTATCATTCTCGTAACGTTTCTATCACAATACTCTTTCTTTTTTTCTTTTATTCCTATTATCTTTTTTTTTTATCCCCGTTTTTGTCCTTTCATCTGTATCATATCGTTGTCTTCGTCATCCTTTTATATTTTTTTTTAATTATTTTTTTTATTATATAAAATATTCGTGATCAAATGCATGAACACGGACTGTAGTAATCGCCTAACACGTTTGAATTTATTATATATAATGTTTTTTTTTTTTCATTTGTATTATTGCTAATCTCATTACGAATAGCTAAACTATTTTTCATTGGTCACGTAATTTTTGATAATTTTTTTTATATATTTTACATGTGACGTCATTCTTCTTGTAATTTAATGATAGTAAATTGACCTAATTTTTTTCTTTAATTATTATTAATTATAATTAATATTGATAATTTAATATGAATTAAATTATACAACTCAATTGATACATAAATATATATATATATATATATTTTTTAATATATATATATATATTAATATTAATAGGAAATAATTAAAAATCAAATTAATACTAAAATAATACATAAAATATATATATATATATATATATATATATATATATATATATATATTTATGTATTATTTTAGTATTAATTTGATTTTTAATTATTTCCTATTAATATTTGATAAATGATTTTCTTATTGTATTTTTTATTTTAATTATTTTATATTAATATTAATATTATATAAATTATTTTATATTAATTATTCTATATTAATAACCACCAAACATGGATCCTACGGGGATTCGATCCGTGGGTAGTCTAAAGGGGAGACACCTTACTTAAACAGCGCCTCAATTACCTGAGCTATTCAGTGACTACCATATTTTATATTAATATTTTATAAATTATTTTTTTCGTTGATGTGTTGATATTGGGATTCTGTTAGGGGCGTGGCGTAGCAATTCGACCTATCTGATCTAATTTTGAATTTAACCACCAGATAGCGTATTCAAGTACTAGAGATCCCACGTGACGTAGCAATTCGACCTATCTACTCTTATTTTGAATTTAGCTACCAGATAGCGTATTCAAGTTCTACAAATCCTAATATATATATATCTGTATAGATAAATACAGATACATACATACATACACATATATAGATATTAATAATCCCATATGTCGAAGTTAATTCGTCATTGTCATTGCGGTGGTTAGTGTCGACGACCTGTTAATTACAATAAAGTACAATGTGTTTGTCCTAGGGACATTTCTTGTCAATTGCTCGTTCATAACATGCGAATGATTGCTCACTCGTCAATTTCATTTCAATTATATCGAAAATAACACTTTAATCATTTAGTTTATACCATTTCCTAGTCACTCACACATACTTCAATCATACACACATCATATCAATCCTAAACAAACATAATCACATATACCATTTCCTATTCACTTACACATACTTCACTCATACATATATACTATTTTTTATTCACTCACACATACTTCAATCATACACATATACCATTTCCTATTCACTCACACATACTTCACTCCTAAACACACATAATTACACACACACAGATACACACTTGTATATGTTTACTAATTTATAATAATTTTTATGTAAATTAGTTGCATAATTCAAACATTACTTCAAAATATTCCATTTTATCTTAAATTTCGTTTTTTTATTTATTATTTTTACAAAATCTTTTTTGTAACGGTAATAAATGATCTTTACATTTTTCTTTTTTTTTTTATTATTAACCCCCATCCCCTACCCTTTCCATTCTTTTTTTTACTCTTTTCCCTTGTTTCATCTCCACCCCGTCTATTCGAAGCACACGCGGGGGGTGAATGGCCAGGTCGAAAAGGATAAAAAGCGAATTTCTATGGAAATCAGAGTCAGGGTTTCGATGTAAAACTCCTCTTTCGATGCCGTCGGTTATATTTCCTTCCCTCCCCCCACCTCTCATACCATCATACGTCACCACTACGTTTTTCCCTACCCCTCTTCTCCACCCTCTGCAAACCTTCCCTCTTGCCACTCTTTTTCTCTCTATTTTTTTTTTTGATGCATGAGCAGCACGTTAAAGATGAGTAGAGGGTACTGTAAAGAAAGGGGAGGGGGGAGATGTAACTGGAATTTTTCTTCTTTTTTTCTTTCCATTCGTTTGGAAAAAATTTGAATCCCCATTTCTGCTTTATGGTTCAAATTTTGTTCGAGTTCAAAACTCATCTCATTATTCTTAATTTTGATTTTGTTTTACGTATTTATATCCCTTTAATTTGAATAGAATTAATGTTGGTAAAGTTAAGTCATCCATTTTGTTTTTTCTGATCATTATTTCGATCTTTGTTTTGTTAAAAATATGTTTTTTATCGTTGCAATTGTGGAAAACTTTTTCTATCGATAAAATGACCAATTCAATATGGCCGAGCAATATGGCGATCGGACAAAAGATGGCTGAAATGAATCAAATGACGAACTAAATCGCTTAATTTTAATGATATTTTGAATAAAAATCATGCGCAAAGTATAATGAATTAAATAATCAATTGATATTTATTGAAATATTTAATTGAAATTTATAAAAGATATTTAAGAGATCGATGAAATGAATAAAATTGGTGGAATTTTTCTTTTCTTTCTTATCAGTGGAGAGAAGACTTTCTTTCGTTCATTTTCTTCCACAAATATTTAGACAATTTTCGTTAAATCGAGCTTACAAAGTTTCCCTTTTATAAAAGTATTGTTTACGTGTGTGTGTCTGTGTGTGTGTGTGTAAGAAAGAATGAGACGGATAGAACAAATCTAGTTATTATACTTTTTCACTAACCAGTTAAATGGCTACATTCCATCTTCTCTCTTTCATTTTCTTATTTTATTTTCCTATTTCATTCTCGGTTGTGTTTTTTTTTTTGCTTTCTTAGGGATTTCAACGGGTAGAGCTTCTTAAAAGCTCTTCTGGAACGCGTTCTAAGAAGCTTTAGTTGGAAATATTATGCGTGTGACGAAGTATAGTGCTTGTTTATACTTGAAGTAATTTGACTCCCGTAGTTCTAACCATGCACGTATCTTTCTTAGAAAAATTTTTCTTTCACGGTTGTTAGGGAATTTTCTCGTTTGATCTTTCATTGAAATTACTAAACAATTATTTAATACATTATTTATAATAATAAATAACATATTGGGCTGGCAAGAAAGTTATTTCGGTTTTCTAGTGTGAAATAAAACTGAATTGTTTCTATACAAAAAATAAACTCTAAATTAAATAACTAAAAAATTCTAACATAAACAAAAAAATAACCAAACAAACATAACGCTATCTATTGGTGCAAGCCGAAATTACTTTCTTGCCAATTAAATATATTTATTTAATATTACTTTTACTATTGTATATCATAATAATGTGTATATATATATGTTGAGTGATTATTATTATCATTAAGGAAACTGTAAAAAAAAAAAAATAAAAGAAATATTTATATCAAAAATGATAAGTACCAAAAAGTTAGAGACCAATAAAGATAACCTATAATATAATGTGAACGAAATCAAGAGAATGAAGACAATATTTTATCATTATCATTTTAATTGGAGTGACATATGGTGACCTTGACACAGTGTAAAAGAACTCGTGAGAATCAAAAAAGAATAATTACGAAGAAAAAAAAATAATTATTATCTATTAAGATATATCTTTTTCTTTTCTATTTCAAAAATAAAAATATACAAATAAAAAAACAAACACAAACTCATGGTATAAAATAAATGTTAATTATTTATTGTTAATTATTTATTATTATATGTAAATTTCAATCGTTATTTCATCATCAATATTTTTTTTATCGTTGAAATTGTGGAAAACTTTTTTTTATCGATAAGATGACCAATTAAATATGGCTGAGCAATATGGCGATCGAACAAGATGGCCGAAATGAATCAAACGACGAACTAAATCGCTTAATTTTAATATTAATTCATATTTAATATTAACAATAATTAATATATATATATATAATTATTTAATATTATATTAATTATTATTAATATTTTAATAATTTAATAACAATACAATACAATTATTGAAATAATTTGAAAAAATCGTATAAAATTCAATTAAACATACACAAACATCGTTGTTTTCTTTTTCTTTTTCACATGTTCGACCTTAATCGACAAAACTCGTTTCAAATTACTGTAGTTTGAGATTACACACCCCTTCTCACCTGTGCATACCTTAACACGTTGAACATCAACTCGAATAGTTGAAAAGATTGCACTTTCATTGTCTTCTGACTACTTCTTCTTCTTCTCTTTCATTCTCACACACATATACGTATACATTTACATAGAGTATAATAATTTCTGTCATCTTTATCTATCCTACTTTTATCTATCTTAGTTGTAGACATCATTGAAGCATGAAAACAGAAGATAAATTATCTTTTTGAGATGTAATCTTTAACATAATTGCATCGTCCTCATTTTCACATTCGACCTTCAACATCAGAGATTCTATTTCGTAAGTTGTAATAGTTACTACTGACTATTATTATTACCATTTGTGTAATAATTACAAAAATAGTTTCTATTGTTAATAATTATTCATCGAATGATGGTTTTCTTTTTTTAGTTTATTTTAAAATGTTATTATGTTCGTTCATTTATCTTCAATGTTTTATCATTTTCTTCTTTCTTATTTCATTTTTTTTTTTTTTTAGTTGAGGGAATATTTAGATCCAATAGTTATAAATTATTATTAAATTATAATTATTATTATTATTGGCATAGTTTAATAATTTAATTGACAACAATAAAAATTGTACGAATTTTTTTCTTATATTCAAGATTTATTTAAATACGAAATAATTAATTAATAATAATTGTGATATAAATTTCAAATGGTTCGTAAAATTATTTAATTGAACAAATGAAATGAAGAATAAAATAAAAAATAAAAATTATTTAATTCAACAAATTGCATCAAATCAAATAAAAATGCACTCACATTTTTATGACCAATGAAATTTATGCTTTAATCAAATGGTTATTTGGATTTCACATGTTTTTTTTTTTTTTTAAATAAATGAGTGTTAACAATGTATTTTTTTTATGGGAATGTGATGATAGAACCTAACCAACGAACCATGCAACAATCCATCTAACCATCCATTTATTTCAACCCCCCAATGGGTTCAGTGTGTTATTACCACGACTCTTAATTCAATAGCTGCCCGAAACTTCGTACAATCGATAAAACGAAGAGAAAAAGAGAGTAAAAAAAAAGAGAAAGAGAGAAAGACAGTAAAAAAAAGAGAGAGAGAGAGAGAGAGAGAGAGAGAGGAAAAGAAGCCGGATGTTTCATGAGTCATGTCAGATCGATTCGTTTCCACGTGTGGTTGCTATAACTGTTCTATATTCCAACTTATATTCTATATGTATATATATATATATATATATATATATATATATATATATATATATATATATATATATATATTTTTTTTTTTTTTTTAAATTTATTTATATAAATTATATAAAATTATATAAATATAATTATTATATATAAATATAATATATTTTATATGTAATATATTTAATATAATATATTATTAATATATATATAATATAATAATATAATATTATTAATATATATATGATATAATAAATTATATATATATATAAGGATGCCCTCCGCCACGCATTGCTGTGGCTCAAAATCAGTCTGATACACACGTCTTTAAGTCAACGAAGTTGACGGGGTAAGACTGGCGGGTAAGTCAACGAATTATCTTATACCGCCATCTGTTAGAATCTTATCGAACTAACAGAGATAATCATGACTCTTTGTTAATAAACAAATAATTCGCAATAAAATAATATTGCAATTATAAATTGAGATGTAAACTATCCTATCTTTCAAGGTGGATGAAACTGCATACAGTGTGCAAAATTTTATTCAAATCGGTTCAGTAGTTTAAGAGTCCATTGCGGACAAACAACGTGACATGTAATTTATATGTATATTAAGAAGATAAGAAGATGATATATATATATATATATATAATTTATATTATATAATAAAATATATATTATTATCTTTGTATTAGTAATTTTGTTCATAGTAATCCCATCGTTTAAACATTTTGTTTATTTTTTTTGTCCCCATTACCAATACTGATTGGTAACAATTTTTCTATAAATATTACACTTTAATAATAATAAGAATAATAATAATAATGATAGGAAAAGTGTGATAGTATTTGTAATATAAATTTTGTATATTAATTCGTAGTATTTATTAGAATTAATTGGAATTATAAAAATGACGTGTATTTGTGTATATCTTATACTTCATTCATTATTATTATCATTAGTATTATTATTTATTATTATTATTACTATTATTATTTTCTTACTATTTCATATTTTTCCTAGTAAATTCATTGATGGAATATTTTTTTCTTCTTTTTTCTTACTATGACCACAGTGTTTTACCACAAAGTTAACCACAATGAGTTAGGCAATCAATGCTTTTTAAGAATATTTTTCCATAAGGATATAGTATTAATGGTTAGTAAAATATAATAATGATAATAATTTATTCTAAACGATGACGAGAAAGAGATGATTGATAAATGAATATTATTCATAAATTCATAATCCTATTGAAATTAGTCAGAATAAAAAAATTAAATGACGTTCGTAAATGACGTTAATAATGACGTTGTTGATTTTATTTGGATTAACTATAAATTTAAACGACTAATTTATCACACATATATACACTTATATATAATCACAATTAATACTGATACTGACTTACAAATAAAAATCCATATTAATGTATATATATATATATATATATATTTTTTTAATAATTCATTTTTAATATATTTTTTTTATAAATTAAATTAATGCAATTAAACAATTTTACAATATTATATACTTAATTTATAGTATCAAAAAATAAAGTCTTTCAAAAAAAAAATATTTTAAATTTTGAAAATTGAAAATTTTTTTTCAAATCAAATAAAAAAAATAAAAAATTTACTCGACACACTCTGGGACTGGCGAAGATAATCGCAGAATTAGTCAAAGCTTTTTTTTTAGAAAATACAAAAAAAAAAATGAAAAATGGCGAACTTCGAGAAAATAACGGTTTTTCTCAAACGGTGCGATAATTTCATGAATTTTATAATTTAAAAATTTTTCTGTATTTTTGTCTGAAAAGTACATTTAAAAACAAAAATTTAAAAACAAAAACGTCCCAATAGGTTGAATTTTGAAAAAGTTATAGCCATTTAAAAAAAAAAGAGCCATTTTTTTCAAAAATTAATAATTTTTTTTTGGGTTTGGTAAAAAAATTTGAAAAAATTCTGAGAATTGTTTTTCATAGGGTAGAATAGGATAAAAAAAAACTTTCAGCCAAATCGAAAGGGATCGGGGTCAAAAGTGGCCGATTTGACGTGGAATGTCCCATTTATATAAATTTTTTTTTTATACAATTAAATTTATATAAAATTTAATGTAATATATTTATATATAATATAGTTTATAATATAATATAGTATATATATATATATAGTATTATAGTATAGTAATATATATGCATAGTATTATATATATAGTATTAAATGTATATATAACAATATAGTTATTTTTAATTAAAAAATAAATGTTAAATAATAAAAAAAAGTTCATACGTTCATACAAAAGAATATAATAAAATAAATCATAATTCAATGATAATACTTCCACACAAATACACCCACATATTATACACTTTTTCTTTTTGCGTGTTTAGGTTATGTATGTTTTTTTTTGTCCTTCGTTTATTTCAGTATTTCTCAATATTTTTATTTTTATTTTAAAAAGACGAGAGTAGAGTAGAGCAGTATAACGAAGTATTAACAAGTATAGTCCCGGACAACGGTGTCCTTGTTCGGCCTTCGATATTTTTGAAAGTGTTGATGATCGTAAAAAAAAAACAAAATGTCTCCAGTATTCCTCTTGGAATAATAATAATAATAATAATAATAATAATAATAATAATAATAATAATAATAATAATAATATTAATCAAATATTTTTCTATACTTTATGTTTACAAATTTTCATAGTTTTAACGAGAATAGGTGAGAGAGATACATAAAACTTTGATATTATCGTTCGAACATTAAACATAACCTCATCATATTGAAAAGAATTATATAAAAAGGAATAAAAATGTGTAAATGTGTGTGTTGGAGTGAAAATTTAGAAAGATTGGTGAATTAAGAAGATTTATGAAAGAAAGGATAAAGAAGTTTATTATTCATATGTGTGTATATGTGTGTAAAATGAGCTAGTGAAAGAGAGAGGAAGATAGAGAGAGAATGAGTGTATGTTTGTAAGAAAGAAATTGACCGTGTATGAGTAGAAAAAAACAAATATATATGAGTCAAATTAAATATGTGTAAAATAGCAAGGAACAAAATATATAAAATAAAAAGAAAAAGAGAGAGAGAGAGAGAGGGCAAATTATTAATACATATTTGTATGTACATATATATATATATAGATGTGAAAGAACGTTTGTATGTGTAAAAGTAAGAAAATAAAAGGTAAAAATGAATTAGTGTTAGAGAAAAGGGGGAAAGAAAATGATCCTCATATATTTGTGTATGTGTGTGTAAGAGAAGAAAGAGATTAAATTAATGAGAAAGAAGACGAGAGAAAATTGAGAGAGTGAGTGAGAGTGAGAGAGAGAGAGAGAGAGAGAGAGAGAGAGAATGAGATTTTTTTTTGGCTCGTAAAATCGTGATAGAAATAAAAAATATGTGCTGAGGGATATAAGACGTGATCCTTTCTCTCTTTCTCGTTTTTTTTTTTTTTTATAAGTGTGAGTATGTATATGTGTGTGTGTCACATTTCTTAGAAGGTTTCTTCTCTATCGTATATCTCATACAAGCCACTTAAACTTCATGAAGAGTCTTCAAGTACACGACCCTTTCAATAAGGAATTATATTTTTCTGGATTTATCGTCTTTCCACTTTTATAAAACCAAAAAAAATGAAGAGAGGGAGGTGAAAAAGGGTGAAAGAAGAACAATTTTGTTAGTATAAGTAAGTCACTTTTGTAATTATACTAAAATCATTTTCAATTGAAGGAAAGTTTAATATAATTTATGAGAAACTGCAAGAAATATTTGCCATCTAGTGTCCATTTAAAGAACTAATTGCCATCTAGTATCCAATCAAAGAACTAATTGATTTTTTTAACCTATTTGAGACCACGACTTTTTATAAATACGGTTTTTAGGAACCATTTCTTTTGTTTTTTTATTATATTGTCAATTTTACAGTTAATTACAATATCTCTTTTAATTTTCTTTAATATCATTTTTTTATTTAAGAACTTAGAATATATATATATATACAATACAAATAAGTGCATTTGTATAAAAGTATTTTATTTTTCCTGTATATATATATTATATACAGAATAATAATATAGTATCAATCATAAAATATAGTAAAATATATATATATATACATAACTATTCTGTATATATAAATGTACTATAACAGTAAGCTGTATATACTAATTGTATATATAGATGTTAGTCTATTAAAATGTAAATATCTTACTCTCCATTTCTGTATATTTCCATCCATTTCTATTTCTATGTTCAGTTTTATATGAAACTTAGAGAGCTTTAAGGTTAGATTAGTTGTTGTGCGTAGGTTTTAATTAATCGTTTACAGATAGTTTAACAAGATTATACGAATGACCTGTACATGTATTATAACTCAGAATAAGATAATCAGAATTTACAATACATATTACATGTTCAAATATACATACATATATGTTTGCTGCATGTATAAATCTAATGAATGTATGCATATGTTGTATATAAAATATAATATAATACATTTCTGTAAAGGTGAGGTTTAACAAGAAAAAAATTATGGAACAGCTAATGCATTTATTATGCATGAAAATAAATTTATAATACATATACAGGGTGTTCTAATAAATGGTATAAGAGTAAACGAATAAAAGGGTTGATAATTTAAATCAATAAAATGTAAAATTCAAATTTGTCTTGTAAAAAAAAAATACAGCTACTGATATAATACTATAGGGTATGAATATAAAAAAAAGTTAATTATATATAAAAATATTTTATCATATAACAAATAAATTTATAATACGTATATAGGGTGTTCTAATAAATGGTATACAAGTAAAAGGGTTGATAAACAAAATTAATAATGTAAAATTCAAATTTGTTTGTAAAAAAACAATTATTCGTATAATACTATAGGGTGTGAATATTGAAAAAGTTAATTGTATATGAAAATATTTTATCAAATAACAAATAAATTTATAATACGTATACAGGGTGTCCTAATAAATGGCATACGAATAAACGAGTAAAAGGATTGATAAACTAAATCAAAAATATAAAATTAAAATTATTTAGTTAAAAAAGAAGAATTATTGTTTTTATATAATACTATAGGGTGTGAATATTGAAAAATATAATTCTATATAAAAATATTTTATTATTTATTATTAGAAACAATAATTTATATTTTATTATTCTTCAAAAACATTATATTAATAAAAATATGAGTCAGGTATTTGACTTGAATGAAAATATTCAAAAATTCGATCTGACAAGAACAATTTCTAAATTAACCAACAATGTTGTCCACTTATCTTTTTGCCTAATCTCACAATTATAAGAATGTGACTTTGAAGAAGATGTCATTCATTGTCTTGTCTCGTCCCCGCATACTTCGAAGTCGTTCGTTCCTCTATTTAGCTTTCGAAGGTTAGCAAAAGAAAAAGTAGGTCTCTTCTTCTCTCCCTTGTTTCATTTTATTTTTATTTTTATTTTTATTTTTATTTTACTTGTTTTGTTGTTGTGTCTCTCCTCTTTCTCTCTTTCTTCTGACTTCGCATAATCTCAAGGAAATTTTCTACGTATTTTAAAAGACACACACACACGATGAATATATGAACGAAAATTTATTATAAATATATTTTTGTTTCAATTAAAAATTATTATAAATAATAATAATATATTACTATAAAATATTATAAAAATTATTATGTATAATAATATATTTGTTATGGTGTAAATATATATATATATTATGGAGTAACAAAAAAAAGGGAAGAGGGGGGAATATAAAAATACTTTTATTAAAAATATGTTTAATAAATGTTATTTAAACTCTATGATAATAATTATTATAATTAAATATTAATAACTATTATTAAAAATTGACACATATTTTTAATGAAGAAAAAAATTACTTAATTAATTTATTTATTTAATTAATTGAACAAAATATTTGTTGAAACAAAATTATTAATGTTTCTTTGATACATTTTGAAATGCGTACGAAAATTCTGTACTCATAGTGTAATACGTGTATGTGTGTGTTAATATATATATATATATATATATATATATGTATATATGAATGTGAAAAGATATGGGGTGAAAAATAGATAGAAACTCAACTCAGAAGTGAGGTCTGTAAAATACGAGAAGCAAAAGACGATGCTGAGACGAACGATTAGTCACCGAGTTTCAAGCTAACGGAGCTTAAAAGGTCCTGATCTTATTGTCCTATATTAATTGCCACAGGAGGAATGCATTTGACCCAGGAAGACGAGAGACCAGTTAATTTTATTGTCTGATCATTAAACGAATATTATGAACGAGAAGCTAGCTTCTCGTTTATTACATTTCTAATTCATTACATTTTTATATTTTTATTTTTATTTTATAATCAATTACAAAATGTTTCTAAAACATTTTCTATGTGCAATTTTTCAATGATCAATTTTTTACAGAAATTATGTTGGGTTTTTTTTCTCTATAAAGAGGTTATGTTTCTTCAATTTTGAATCATACTTTTCGTTAGAATTTATATTAACAATTATAAGACATACCCTGTATATTATTTATATTAATTATTTGTGTTGTAGATACTAGATTGAAAGTAGGACTGATAATTTTGAGTAAAAATCATAAAATTGTTCAGTAAATTGTGATTACATACATTTTGATTTTATTTTATTTTGATTTTTATTTTACAATCAATTAGAAAATATTTCCAAAATATTTTTTATATGTAATTCTTCAATTTTCTACAATAATCAATTTCTACATAATCAATTTTTTTACAATCAATCATTTGATTAATTTTCTACATAAATTATGTTGGGTTTTTTTTTTCTCTGAGGAGGTTATGTTTCTTCAATTTTGAATCATACACTTTGTTAGAGTTTAAATTAGTAATTATAAGACACACCCTATATATTATTTATATGAGTATTAGTATTGTAGATAGTAGATAGAAAGTAGAACTTATAATCTTGAGTAATAACCATAAAACTGTTTAGTCAATGACTATTCAGTAAATTGTGTATATGTGCGATGAGTTCAAATTCATGATCATAAATTTAGAACCCGTTAATTTTTAACACCCCTTAATAATAATTAATAAATAAATTATTATCATAATATGAAATATTTACATTTAGATATAATACAAAGATTAAATATTAAATATAAGGTGATACATATATTTAATGATCTAAATTAATATAAAAATAATTATGAAACTTATATAGAAAATATTCAAATATTCAATAAAATATTAAAGAAGAAAATAAACGGAGTAAAATGAACGGGGTAGAAAAACAAAACAAATGAACGTACAAAAATGATTAAAAACTTGAAATAATTTGGAATATAAAATTCATTATACATTTGCTATATAAGTTTCTCATTTTCATCTTCCGTTTAGCATTTATAGTGAAAAAGAATGAAAGGAATAAAAGAAATAATAAAAAGTGTGAGAGAGAAAGAAAGAGAAATAGAAAGAGAAAGAGTGAGAGGAAAGTAGTCGTCAACCCCGTCGGTGAAATCTATTTTTGTAACGACCTATATTTAGACGAAACTTATTCCAAGAGCACACACAGGCTGCATCGGGTCACCGGACGAAATCTTGCGAGCCTTCTGTTTGCTGTTTCTTCTGAATGCAATATATATATGTATATGTATATGTATATGTATATACATGTATATATATATGTGTACTAGGATGATTTGACCATACGTTGGTGTGGCTTTGTTAAAGAATGTTCATTTAATATAATTCTAAACTATTCAATAAATTATAACAATTACAATTACAATGGAATACATTAAATAATAGAAAAAGTAAGGTTATGTCTAATGTAAATTGAAATGAATTGAAATACAATTAAGCTATCTATTGAATATTTCAACAACCAAGAAACTTAGCTAACCTCTAAATAATGAATGTTGATTTAATGTAGTTCTAAACTATTTAGTAATAAATTAAATTATTATTAATAATATAATACTATAATACACAAAATAATGTGACAATTAGAATGAAATGTATAAAATAATAAAAGAAGTAAGGTTATGTCGTATGTAAATTGAAATAAATTAAATTGTAATACGACGGGACAGAAAATAAAAGAAAAATTTCATTAAGATCTATTCAAAAATTACTGTATTTATATAATACAACGCCATCTATTGAATATTTCAAAAATCTAGAAACTTAGATAACCTAAACATAAAACATCTTTAAATTAGCGATTAACAATGAAAAATATACGCGATAAAAATTATCCTATATTCTAAATTAAACAAAATTACACAAAATAAAACAAAATTCATTAAAATCGGTTCAGTAATTTTGGAATTATTAGTGGACAAACATTGTGACATTTAAAAAATACAGAAAAAAGATAGAAACGGTGGAAGAGATTAATTGAAACGTAACATCAAGACTATTATTTACAATTTAGAATAATAAATGTTAATTATTATTATTTATGATATATATATATATATATATTAATAATATAATAATATATATTATTAATTATAAAATAATAAATGTTAATTTAATGTAGTTCTAAACTATTTAGTAATAAATTACATTGTAGTAGGGTTATGTCGAATATAAATTGAAATAAATTGAAATACAGTGCTATCTATTAAAAACTTATACAGTATCTGAAAACCTAGATAAACTTTAAATAATAAATGTTGATTTAATGTTATTCAAAACTATTTAGTAATAAATTAAATTATTATTATTAATATAATACTATAATACACAAAATAATATGACAATTAGAATGGAATACATAAAATAATAGAAAAAGTAAGGTTATGTCTAGTGTAAATTGAAATGAATTGAAATACAATGCCATCTATTGAATATTTCAACAACCAAGAAACTTAGCTAACCTCTAAATAATAAATCATTAAATTTGCAATAAAAAATATAAAATAATCGCGACAAAAACTATCCTATATTTTAAGTTGAACAAAATCACACAAAATACAACAAAATTTCATTAAGATTTGTTTAGTAATTTCGGAATAATTAATGGACAAACATATTATGACACTAAACATTTATCTATTGGGATCTCTGGCAGAGGGCGTGGCGGAGCAATTCGACCTATCTACTCTAATTTTAAATTTAGCCACCAAATAGCGCATTCAAGTGCTAGAGATCCCACGTGACGTAGCATTTTGACCTATCTACTCTAATTTTGAATTTAGCCACCAGATAGCGTATTCAAGTCCTAGAGTTCCCAATAAAGATATAATTATAATAATTAAATAATATATATTTAAAACAATACAAATACTTGATACAAAATTCCCATTAATAAAATTCAATTTTTCACGTAAACATATTTATATATAAAAATGAATGAAATTATAATTTTATAATAAAAAAAAAAAAAAAGAAGATTGTAAAGTACACACTTATGTTCAAATCTAACATGAGAAAAGTGGACCGAGGCGTTAGAATAAGGCGTTAGAAATAAACAGAAGTCTTTATGTAAACCGAGTTATCGCATCGACCCGATTAAACTACTACCACCCTCACCCCGACCCACCCCCCACCCTTCAAACCCTGGTACTACGAAGTACGTAGTTCTTTCCTTTATTTCCTTCCTTCGTACACACTTCTTTCTAATACTCTTTTACACACTAATGTATACATGTATAACGTTTAAACAGATTCATTTCACACGTATAAACACTGTAAATAGATTAAACGTTTGAATACTAGTTTTAAAATGAGGATGAAAGAAAAAGTACCGCGCCCGCCTTTTTTTCTTTTTTTTTTTTTTTTTTACTCATGCACACATCAGATTTATTCTAATAAAATGGATTAATTATGTTTATAATATTATTTATAGTTTAAGACAATTTTTATTTTGACAGTAGCCATCGTTAATAATTCAAAAAGAAGAGAAATATGAGAAAAACTTCTTGTTTGTTTGTTTTTTTTGTTTTTTTTTCTTTTTTTTAGTATTCCTTCGAGAAAAAAGATTTTTCATCGAGGATAAAAAGGAAGATGATTTTCTTCTGAAAAAGAAAAAAAGAAAAAAGAAGTTTTCTTAAACGAAATCGATAGGTCGAAACTTTTTAAAAGGTTGGAGGACAAGGGAAGGAAGGAGGAGGAATATAAAAAGACACGAAGGACAAATGCGAATTGACGTGAGTTTGAAAAGTTTCGCGAAAAGAGGTTAGGTTTAGTGGTGGGGGTAAAGGATAGAAAGAGAGTGGGGGGAAAAAGATATCAAAACGGATAACTAAAAGTTATCGTCAAAGTTATTATCGATTTTCTTTTTATCTACGAAAAGTGATTCTTTTCTTTTTTTTTATAATACTTTGTTCTATTTTTGTTTATATTTAATTATTTAACAACGAATTGTTTTACAAAATAATTATATAACAAAGTTTATAGTAAATAATATATTGTTCGTATTATAAGTGTCAGATTTGTATTTAATTAATTATAAAATAATAAAAAATATTATTTATATTTGTTACAATTTGTTAGAATTTACAATTTTACAAATTTTAAAATAATATTTAATTATATTAATACAATAATAGTAATAATAATAATAATAACTTAATTTTATTATTAATTTAGAATATGTCATTTGGTACTTGGGTTTCAATATTTTATTTTATTTCAATTAATTTATTTACAATATTATTAGGATAAATTATAAATTTATAAATTTAGTATAGAATTGAGTATTTTATTATATTAATTTTATATATTTTATTTATATTAATTTTTAAAAATAATTATTTTTATATTTATTAAAATTTTATTTAAGATTAATTAAATTTAATTAAAATTGTATTAAGATTAATACAATTATTTATATTAATTATTTCAATAAATATAAGTAGTTATAAATTATAATATATAAATTAATATATAATATATAATGTTAATAATAATATTTATAAATATATAATATATAAATATAATTATTAGTCATATTATTAAATTATAAATAGGATAATAAACCTTTATATATCCTTTAATTAATAATATTATTAATTTTATTTTATTTATATATTATATTTTTTAAAATAATTAATAATAATAATAAATATAATAATATATAATAATTAATTTATATAATAAGATATATAATAATAAATATAATAATTTAATAAATTAATAATTTTAATAATTAATAATTATAATAAATATAATAATTAATATAATAATTAATATAAATTAATAATTATAATAATTAATATAAATAATTGTGTATTAATCTTAAATATTATTTTTGGTAACTTTTTTTTCTATTTTTTAACTTTGTAGTAGTGAGGATTGGGTAGACCGGAAATGCAGATACACGTGCCGAATTTACTAAAGAATTTCCGTTAGTCTTTCGGTCTCGAAATGCGGAAGGAAATGCGTCATTCTCTTTCTATCCATCCAATCTATCTATCCATTCATCTATATATCTCTTTCTTTCTTTCATTCTTATTTTCGTTATGTTACATTGTAAGCCACTACCAACCAGTATTATGTATGTGTGTGTGTTGTTTGACGAAGATGGTCTTCCAGGAATCATACCTATGCGAAATAGGCGCAAAATTCGAAACATCCGGCGTCGTTGAAATTTCTATCGTGTACCGGAAGTCTATCGTTATTGGGTCCAACGATTCTATTGGTTGTTACTCTAATATCATTTCATATATATATATTAATCTTTACATTTATTTATTCGTTGTTAATAATTTTATTAATTTAATAATTTATTTAATCTATTATATTATTGTATTTATTATTAAACTAAAATATTAATTAATTATTATTATTATTATATATATATATATATATATATATATATATATATTTAATTAATTAATATATTAAATATATTAATTATATTACTAAACTAATATTTAATGATATATTAAATTTATAAAATTATAAATAATAAATTATTATATATTTAAAATTAAAAAAATAAATTTATAATATATTAAAATATATTAAATATATTATTTAACTAATATTATTAAACTAATATTATTAACAACGAATATATATTTATATTATTATATATTATACAATAATATAATAAAACAATTCTAATTCTAATTATTATTATTAATTATAATTATATATAATTGTATATAATTTAATGGAAACACAAAAATACAACTCGTTTACTCTTTTTTTCCAAATATTTTATTTTATTTTTTTGTTTGTTAAAATAAATTGAAACAGTAGGACACCAAACCAACCACCATATTATAGTGTTCTCATTCGAAATAGATAATGAATCAGGTTCTATTTATGGTCGAAGAAGCTAATATCTTCACCCACGTTCATGCAATCATTTGAAGAATACATTTAGAAAACACAAAATTAATATTTCATTTAAATTAACAATAAATTTGTATTTCTAATTTTATGTCAGATAAATTATGTCCATTTATTGAGAATCATTGATCGTTTATAATAATAATAATTATTATTATTATTAAATTACGTCAGACATTTATTAAAATTTCTCTCATTTTCCCCCATCACCTCTTCTTGATATTTTTATTATTTGTTTAATTTAGTTAATCGTTTCATTGCAAGTGTGTGTGTGTGTGTGTGTGTGTGTGTGTGTATGTGTGTGTGTATGTGTCAGGTGCAATATCACTTTATCGAATATTGGATTATTGTATTTGATATTATATCGTGTCTCATTGGTTGATATATCAATGAACGGATTGGTGAACTTATTGATCAACTTAAGAGTATTAATACTATTGTGTGTATTAATTGTTATAATATTATACACAATTCAATGTTATTCCATAATGTACTATTATATTCATCAGATATGGATTATTATTAATTCATTAATATGATTGGCTGAAAGGATTAAGTATTATTCGTAATGGAATGAAAGAAAACACAACCGTCGTATTGAAAAAAACAAATACACGTCAGCCATATTGAAAAAATACAATTCACGTCAGCCATTTTGAAAAAATCCAATTCACATCAGCCATATTGAAATTCAAACTAAACAACACTAACCTTAATGTTTAATGTTTTTGATTAAACAAAATTATGAGAATAGAAGTATTTATTAATTATTTGATTTATTTTTGTCCCTATATCTAGTTATTTTCATTCTCTTGAAGGAAAATCAACAAAAAAACGGGGTTAATGAATAAAATCTCGTGTCTCTTTAGGTGACACACGTGAAACACGAAAATTACGTCCGTAGAAAAGAGGATATACGTTTGCTTGTGTATTTGTATGTTATGTGTGTGTTGTATAGTATGTTGGTAGGAACTAAACAGTGAGAGAGGACTATTAAGTCAGTGTTAGGGCTTAGGGTGTGGTCCTGGCACACCCTCCTCGACTTTCTGTCTCCTTCCTTTTCATCCTAAGCATAATACGTGCTTGTCGTTCGAAAAATAATTCTCAAAAGGAAATAATAAAAAAAAAGTGACAATCTAAATAAAAATCATCAACAATTGTCCAGAATATTTTATTTAAAAAAAAAACAAAAATGTGATTTCCTTATCATTATTTGTAAGAAACATAACCAAAGTTTCAATGAAATTGATTATAAATTAATATTATACATTTGAGGTTAGAAAATGATGATTGATATTACATTTACAATAACAATTAAACATTTTTACAAGAGTATATAAGATTAAAGTAACGATTACATATTATTAAAGTGATCCCAAATATGTCTGTACAATAAACTCGCAAGAATCGTTAGGGGAGAAACAAAATAAAAGCTTCTGGAACTGTCGTGAAGTGAGTTATGGATGAACACAATATATTATATACTTATGTGTATGTGTATGTATATAAAAAAACATGTAAAAGTATATATATATATATATATATACTTATATATATGTAGATATTATATATACAAGAGGGAAGTTACGGTTTTGTCGATATTGAAAGATGGCCGACGTTAAAGTGCTATTTCATATTTTTCTTTTTTTTCTTTCGTATCCATTATGGTTGCCATTTAGTCTGATAAAAAAGAAACTACTTATAAAATGAAGATACCATTTCATTGCTGATATTTTGTTTGTTTCGTTCACTTTCATCTCTCACTTGTGTTAACCTTAAAATTTAATCGCCATTTTTTGTACGCCATTTTTTATACGCCATTTTTTATACGCCATTTTTTTTAATCGCCATTTTTATTATCATCATCATCTCATTGTTTTATTTTTATTACGAAACATTCATTTTTATTATGAAATTTAACGTTTTGTTATAATAATGTGTTTTAATATTTTGTTATATACAAAATGTGTTCACTGTTTAATTTATTTTATCTCATTTCAGATAATTGTGTTTATGTATTAGTATTATATATATATGTGTATGTACATAGTTGCTTACATACAATGCATGGTACTATGTATTCATAGAACCACCGGTTGTTTTCAGTACTCAAATTTCCAGCTAGATAAATATACATACACATACACACACATATAAATATATAGCTGCATATCCTGCAATCGTTAAAAAAGAAAAAGTAACTAGAGGTTATCTAAGTTATCTTCGTTGTGTAAATACACTTTTTTTCCTTTAGTCGTTTGTTTATTTATTATACTTCCTTATTTCTTTTTTTTTTTTAATCATATTAAAGTTCTAAGTGATGATAAAAATGATTTATCAATGAATTATTCAGTATAGAAATATTTTTTATGTTAGAAAATTACTTTCAGATGATTTGATGAGTTTTAGTTGAGTCTGTACTTCTGTTTGTCATATTTAAAAAATGAAAAAAGTAAAAAAATCAATTCTATCATATATTCTTTGTGAAATATTCCAAGGTGTATTATACCGAGTGAATTTTTGAGGTTAGAAAATTATTTTCAGATGATACAATAAATTTGATGAGTTTTAGTTGAGCCTGTACTTCTGTTCGTTATATTTAAAAAATGAAAAAAAGTAAAAAAATCAATTCTTTCACATATTCTTTGTGAAATAGTCCAAGGTGTATTATACCGAGTGAATTTTTGAGGTTAGAAAATTATTTTCAGATGATACAATAAATTTGATGAGTTTTAGTTGAGCCTGTACTTCTGTTCGTTATATTTAAAAAATGAAAAAAGTAAAAAAAATCAATTCTTTCGCATATTTTGTGTGAAATAGTCCAATGTGTATTATATCGGGTGTACAAAATAATTTCTACTTTTAATACTCGCATTCTATTTCGTATTTTTTTCTTTTGTTTTATTTTTAAACAACAAAAATTGTTGTTAAAAACGAATATTGTCGTAATAGATATACGTGTTTCTTTGGTTAGGGATTAAAAAGGGATTGTGGAGAGATAACTTCAGGGTATGTATATTGCTCATGTGGGATACAAATTAAGCGGCTTTTCGTCATTCCGCAGCTTTGACTTTATCCTTCGCTATCATTTTGTTTTGTTTTTGTTTTGTTTCTTTTTAGTTTTTTTTTTTCTTTTTTTTTTTTTTTTAACAGGCGTTAATTCCCCCAGATTTTATACGACGTGAAAGAAAGAAAAGAAAAACGTAGGATTTTTTTTTTTGAGATTTATTTCATAATAAATTTCAAATATTTTATTTATTTTAATTAAATTAATTATTCAGAATATTAAATAACATAATAATAAAATAAATAAATTAAATTAAATTCAACATTTGTTTTGTTTATTAAAATTCTAATCAATAAGATGTTAATTTATTGGTTAAATTCTAACCAATAAGAAGTGAGGTTAGGGTGGATTGAGTGGGGGTGATTAATGAGTTTGGAAATAAATAAGAGGACAAGATTTCATAATCAATTCTTACTTGTGTAATTTCTTTACTCAATTGTACACATCGAATTAAATTAAATTAATTTATTTGTTTAAAATTCATAAAAATTTTTTTACTACGTTTGTCAATTATTTATTCGAACATTGTTTATACGTCATCGATACAAAAAAAAGGTAATTAGAAATTATTTTTTATATTTATAAAGAAAAAAGAAAAATTTTTGTTAACATAGAAACAGATTTACAGTATAGTAATATTCAAAAGTTAACAAAAATATCATTAGTTTTAATTAAAAAGTTAGTAAGGTTAGAATTTTGAATTTAATTTTAAGAAATCTACAGTACAGTTAAATTCAAAAGTTAACAAAAATATCATTAGTTTGAACTAAAAAGGTTAGAAAATTGTTGTTAAATGTTAACGGTTAGAATTTTAAATTTAAATTTAAGAAACCTACAGTACTGTTGAATACAAAAGTTTACAAAAATATCATTAGTTTGAACTAAAAGGTTAGAAATTGTTGTTAAATGTTAACGATTAGAATTTTGATTTTAAAATTAAGAAACCTTGAAATATTGTATATCATTTAACATGTAAATATAAACATTAAATTATAATTTAAAATTACTGTCAATATTTATAACACAACTTTGTTTAAAATTTAAAACATAATGAAATAAATAACGAATCTTAATTTACAGCAAAACACAAATAAATAAAAAAAACAACAAAAACAAAAGACAGCATGAAATATTTATAAACATTTTAACATAACGACAAGTCTAAAAAAAAAGCCGAAAAAATGAATGAAAACGAAATATTTGAAACATCCAGTAGTGAAAATGAATGGTTCGATGATTATTTGACAGATCAAGATTCAACATTAAACCAACCACAACCAAAACCTAGTTCCACCGATTTACTTTTAGACAGCAATACGCAATTTATAGTTGCAGCATTGAAACATTTGGGCATTCATAAGACGAAAGAACCATTAAGTTTGAAAGAAATTACACAAATAGAACAAAAAGATCAGGATTCAGAATTTGACCTTGAATCTTCATTAAGTGATAGTAATTCGGATATTATAAAACAAATAAATATTGAAAATGATGATAGTATTCCTTCATTATTCGTTCAAGTATCAATTCCGAATAATGGAATTTATGAGGGTCGAGTATATCTCGTGAAAAAATTTTCCGAAAGTAATCAGGAAAGTAATCAGGAAAGTAATCAGGAAAGTAATCAGGAAAGTAATCAGGAAAGTAATCAGGAAATTAATCAAGAAAGTAATCCACAATCTGACGAACAAGAAATTGTCATTAAAGAGATTGAAAATGTCAATGTATCATAAATTATTTTTTATCATTTATTATATTTTAATATATTTATATTAATTGTATTGAGAATTATTTTTGTTAATGTTGTTTTAAGATTCATCAACGAGATTTTATTTTAATTTATTTTTTTTTTACAAATTTTTATTCGATATTTACCAAGATTTGAATTTTTCACAAGTCTAAATTTGTTCTACAAAAATTAATTAATTAAAAAAAAAAGTTAACTTATTATTTTTTATTAATTAAATAAAACTTGTATCTTTGTTGTTGTTGTTTTTGTTGTATTTCAATTAAATTTGTCAATCATGAAATTTATATTTAACACAAAGTATTTTTATTTTTATTTTATTTTATTTTGTTTACAAATTACTTCACAGATTGTAAAAAAAAAAAAAAAAAACAATTTAGCATTGTAGCATGTAAGTAATAAAATAAATAAACCACAAGATTTCATTTCTAACGTTTGACGTAGTGACGTAATGCGTGACACGTTGCATTTTATTGTTCATCATATTCCATAGAATTCCAATTACGATTCTAACTACCATTCCATTCAAGCTCGTAAATTACTTCTTTTTTTTTATATAAATGGTCAAATCTACTATGAATGGTATTAAACAAGTTTCTTTATTCTTTTTTTCTTTTTTTATCATCATTTTATGGCAAGACTTGTGTTCTCGTTCATTTATATGGTATTTGTTTCATGTCTAACCCACTTCTTCTTCTTCTTCTTCTCGTAACCTTTTAAAGTACTACGACACCTTTACTCGATAGAAAAAAGAAGAAAATAATCAAATAAAAATGAAGAAAAATAATGTATACTCGTGTATGTAATATCAAAGAAATCTCACGTTGAAAATAAACCAAGGAATGCGATGGAATATTAACCAATACGAATAAAATCCTATAAATAACAAATGTTAACTTGGAAAAGTCACATTTTTGTTTCAATTAAACTCATAGTTACTTTTACTTCTGTTTTTTTTTTTAATCAATCAAACGTAATATCAAGGAAAATACCATATTAAGAAGAATGAAACAGAAATCTTAACAATCTAACCTTAAAAAAAACAATAATCAAAGATGGCGTTCAAGAATAGGCAAGAAATTAATTTCAAATCTTTTTATAATATATTAGACACACATAGAATAATATTTTATTATAAATAATTTAAATGAGAAACTGTATAAAAATCACAAAACTATAATGAACCAAGGAATACGATGGAATTTTAACCAATACGAACAAAATCCTATAAATAACAAATGTTAACTTGGAAAAGTCACATTTTTATTTCAATTAAACTCATAGTTACTTTTACTTCTGTTTTTTTTTTAACTAATGAAACGTAATATCAAAGGAATCTTAACAACCTAACCTTAAAAAAAACAATTATCAAAGATGGCGTTCAAGAATGTACAAGAAATCCACTTCTTCAAATCTTTCATATTTTTATATAAATAAATACATCATACATACACACACACATATAAAACAATATTTTACTATAAATAATTAAAATGAAACTTTTTATAAAAAATAGAAATATAGGAAAAATCTTTTTTTTTTCTACAATTTAATCATCGAAATATTTGATTTTTCTTTCATTATTGGCAAACCGTTCGATATCCTTTTTCCAGACCAATTCCTTTCCATTCCTTTTTTATCTCTCTCTCTCTCTCTCTTTCTCATGACCACTTTCTTCCTATCTCTTTTCAAAAATTATTCTATCGGCAATAAAAACAGAATTCCGATCACGTGCCAAGCTGATACTCTTTGAACACGGTAAAAGTTTCCTTTTATTCTCCCCACCCCCACCACTTTTTTTCATTTCCTCTTCTCTATTTCTTTCTCGAATGTTTCCCCCACCCTAACCCACCCTCGCCCACCTCTTCTACTCTCTCTCTCTCTCTCTCTCTCTCTCTCTCTCTCTCTTTCTTTCATCATTCCCTTTTGTTTAGGTTTTTTCTTTTTTATCACATTTTTTCCCCTTACTCGTTTCACCCTAGTGAAACCCCCACTCTTAAGTGGGGGTGGTGGTGGTGGGGGATAGAAAAAATCTTTTGCCGATTCGAAATGCCATTCGATTAGGCATGTTATAACTCCCTTTTACATACACCCATACTAATATAAAAGACATCCAAGTGACGCTACTTGGTTCCGTTCCACAATCGTGTTATTCACGAAGGACATGGTGGTGGTGGTGGTGGTGGTGGAAACGCGGAATTTCATTTCATCTCTCGAGAAAGCAGGACGCGGGGTTCTCTTCAGTCGGAAAATAACTGAATTTCCCTTTTCTAGCGACTTCAATTCGTTCTCACACACATACACACACATATTCTTCCGTACATTTATATTCTCTCACACTTTCCATCAACCAACCCCTTTCCCCTTCTCCTACTATTCGTGTTCGTCTTTTTCTTTCTACAAACCCCCTCTCTTTTTCCCCATTGGCTCATTCCTAGGGAAGAAAATGGCGAAGGGATGCGACTAGCCGGCGGCAACGATTTAGATCGTAAATTCTAACACGCACACGCAACCCCTTTTTCCTTCCCTCTTGCAGTCCGAGTAATTGTTCTCGAGAGTTTAAAAGAACAAAAAAAGAAAAAAAAATTAATGAACGAGAGAAACGCGAAAAATGGTGGAAACGTTTTAACCGGCTTAACCCCTTCCCGTGCCATTTAGCTCGACGAAACTCGGGCCCAAGCGGTACACATCGACGCGCGCTAAACAGACCACACTGATGTTCGTAAACAGTCGCAATACGAACCGAAATGTAGATGCCCGCGATACCTGTGGTATAGTGAATTTTACGCGATACTGCTGTTGAGGAAGTAAACTCTTACGCTTTTACTTTTATGATATTATAAATTTATTATATTTTGTATATAATATTGTAGGATATGTATAATAGTTTGTTTCCGTAACCAGGATTTCCCAAAACTTATTATCAAATGTAATGAAGAATAGGTCTAGTATTCTTGGATTGGCACTTAAATTATTTAAGACAGACGCTTCTATTCCATGATTTTCGGAATACTTCCAAATTATCGGTGTGTTTGGTACTTCTTGCCAAATCCATGCTTGTCGTGTCGTACTTTCTTCTTCACTACTCTCATCTATAATCATGCGCCTTACACGCTTTGCGACTGGCATAATTATGTCACTGTCAGAAGATTCGTTATCACTACCTTTATATAACACTTTTGCACCTTGCATTTTGGAGGGGTTTCTTAAATTTTAATAATTGAACTGCTTCGTGAAAGCAACGATACGAATCGTGTCTAACTATCACGAAGTACTGATAGAAACTAGCATTCCGTCACGACAATAACGGGCAAAAAATCAGTCCGCGAGCTCGGCTTCTTATATTTATGTTTGGGCCAAGTATCCGGTCGCGACCCTGAATCGCGATACTTATGTTTGGCCCAAGTATCTCGTCGCGACTCTGACTCGCGATATGCATGTTTGGCCCAAGTAATTCATCGCGAGTCTGACTCGCGATATGCATGTTTGGGCCAAAATCTTCATCGCGAGTCAGACTCGCTAAAGTACGGGAAGGGGTTAAACTGCGTCCACTACATTTACCAAAGAATTTCCTTCCGTTTTTGATTGACAAACGAGAATAGCAAGGTTTCCCTACACCTATTTCTTCATCCCTTTTTATTTATTTTCTTTTTAACAGGGGTGGTAGAAAAAAAAGTTGTTGGTTAAAAATGGCTTTTACTTTTACGCGTGTTAAATTACGGAAAGTAAACGGCAGCCATGACAGTTGTTATTTATCGTATGCATGATTTATAGGTTAATTGTTTGACGTTTAATTCGAAATATTTTGATTTTTAAGATAGTTGTCTCTCATTACGAACCATCATTTATTTATTCGTAAGATTTTTTTAATCCTCATAATCAAACTTCTATTTTTACGTGTAAGATTACGGAACGTACGGAACGTAAACGGCAACCATGACAGTTGGATGATTTATAGGTTAATTGTTAGACTTTTAATTTGAAATATTTGGATTTTTAAGATTATCTCTCATTTGGAACCATCATTTAATTATTCGTAAGATTTTGTTGTTTTTATCAATAAAATAATGTTCAACTTACCAATCAATTCGTTCAATATTGATACAATTCAAAAAATAATTCAAACTCTTTGTCCCAATCCTTGTAGAACCATTTAGCAAGTTCCATTTGAACTTAAACTACAATAAATTCTCCTCTTACTTCACTATAGTTATAGAAAGTAATAGTACTAGATTAGTTAGTTTCAAATAACTTTCTACAACTACGAGACAGTTATTCAAGGTATGACCAAGTAGATGCAGTAAACTCTTACTATATATAACCAGTATACTTCTGATACAAAAAGTATTATAATCATACAGAGTATCCAATCATAGAAATGTCTCTAGTCAAGTTTCTTTATGCAAAAACAATACACGAGAATTCCTAACCTATAATTTGATTACAATGTATAACCAAAAAAGAAAATGATCAAACTAAACTTGACCAACATTGAATTGAAACAACTTTTGATCCATCCTGTAGAAGTTTGTACAAAGTTCACAGAACTAAAGAGGAGTGAGAGGGTGTAAGGGGGTTGAAGATACCTCAGTGGTGACTTGGACAGTAGTAGAAATGTTGAACAATAGCCGTATGTCAGTATGTCCTTCAGTTAGCACCACCTCTGTCGCCTGGGTTTCAATTAAGCAGATCTTGGTCTACACTCTCATCCCTCATCCTCCCCTTCATCAACCCTTCCCTTCTTTACCCCCTGACCCTCGTTAGGTCCACTCTCCTCTACTTAATTACCGTCCCATTTGGTATATGTGTGTATATTCGTGAGTACATATGCAATGCAGATCTCTTCACTGTAGTTGACCTTCTCTATGGTTTACTGTACTCAGCCCACCCCTAAACATGGGGTGGACTTTCAACATGGGCTAATATTCTAGGGCACATTGCTTTCCTTGTCCTTTCCCTGTCATCTCTACATTGAATTATGTTGTCTCTCTGGATTGTCGTTGTAATTCGAAACATTATCTTGTGGTCAAATTTCCTCCAGGCCTTTCTCTCTCTCTCTCTCTCTCTCTCTCTTGCTAAATATTCTTTGATGGTTTATTTTTCTAATTTATTACACCCAATAATATTATCCAAAAATTCGAATCATGTGATAGATAATTGCAAATATATTTCAAAATCTTTCTACCCTTTTGTAAGTTATTTTTATTTCCTTTCTAAAAGTCACGTAAAAGAGAAAAATATAGGACATTAGAAGTGACACCTCAGCAGCATTGCTTTCTTTTCTTTTCTTTCCTTTGCTTCTTCCTGATCTCATGTTAAGTCTCGGAAATAAAGACAATTGGCAAGGACGTGAAGTGAACCGGAAACGAGGTCAACGAGGTCAAGTGGGTAGTAGCTTGATCGAATTGGTCCTCGTTAAAAGACTTTAATACACAAACCGCGCCGAATGCTACCCTAGCTAGCTGGCAAACTGACAAGGAGAAAAAGATAAGTACATCCCCCTTCCCTCTCCCTTCTCATCGAAACCAGAGTGGTTGAGTGAGGTATTCGTAAAAACGTGAGAAAAATCTTTCTATTTTTTTTATTCCCACCCCTATATAAAAGAGAACTTCTTTTTTTTTACACAAACCTTTTTCGAACTCATCGAAATGCCCCAATAAATTTTTTAAGGTTAGAACGTGATTTAATCGCTACACAATTACTAGACATTTTAATTTTTTCTTATGCAATTTGGGGGAGAATTAGTTTGGGGAATATTATGACATTTCTGGTAATTTTATTGAAAAGGGTTCTTTTTTAGGGGATGAATGTTAAAATAGTGTTGTATGTATTTATATTATACTGTATTTTAACTATGGTGGGTGTCTTGTTAAGCTGCAAATTGTAATATATTATTACTGTATTAAATTGCTTAGTAATAATAATGTGTACTGTAACTGTATTTATATACAGTTATATATTATAGTTTACTAAAAGGTTCAAATTCGAAAGGATTCCTCAACAAAGCAGAATTTTATTTAATAAAATTAAACTTTTTACTTTGAAACTAATGATTTAAATTCTAAATTGCATACTCTAGTGGTTCTTATGGATCCGTTTTTGAGAATATATATGTATATAGTATACTACTACTCATAAAAGGTTCATAATCAAAAGATGCTTCTATCTCAAAAAAATATAATTCTAATAATAAGGAACCGAAATCTGTATTAAATGTTTTAAAATTCTCATTTAAATACACCCTGTTCTATTTGGAGATCCGGACAATGAAATTTCTGAACATTCGAATTAATTAATTATTTTTGGATTTAATTATCACCCCCAACTTTCGTCAGGGGAATTCAAAAAATTGAGTTATAAACTCATCACAATGTTCTCCTCCACGGAAATCTTTAGTAAAAGGCGAAAGATTTATTCGTCATTCTGAAGGAAAACCAGAGTGTCTTCTCCCGGTCAGTGGTAGTCCTTTATACAAATGCAGCTAACATTTCACATGCGAGTCAAAGATTCCATCTAGCGGTCAATCGGTGAACGAAGAAAAAAAATGTCTGGAGATGAATGTGTACGATGTTTTTTTTCTTCCAATCTTATAATATTTCTAATTAATTGTTATATATAATATAAACAATATTTTTATATAATTTAACAAAATTATTTTACTATATAAATAAATAAAATATGGTTATAACAATTATATTGATTGTAAAGTCATGGGTTTTTTTTTATTAATAAATTTCATTTTATATAACAAATATATTATTATAAATATATAAATTAAATATTATATATAAAATGTTATATTTTATTATTTATATTATTATAAAAATGTTATTATTATAAAAATGTTATTATTATTATTATTATTATTATTATTATTATTATTATTATTATTATTATTATTATTATTATTATTATTATATAATTATTATATGTTATACAATATATAACATTTTATAAACAAATGTTTTTTTTTTAAATTTTATTCTTTGACTTTTTATTATTATTTTAAAAATAAAGACAACACTATTATAAAATAAAATAAATACATAGAATATAGTTTGAAGTAGAATGAAATAGAAAACATAGAATTGGTTAGGTGTATTCTTGTCGTATGTATTGGACTTTAAGTGCTTTCCAATGTCTACTATATCTATCATTGGGATATATTTCCCAGCTTTGTTCCGCGTCGGCGATTCAGAATCCGGGAGAACCACAGCTGCGGTCGCGTCTTCTCCGCATCACGACCACCACGTTCAACTGCTACTACAAACTACTACAACTACTACTGCTAATCGTGACCGAGTTTTCCCTTAAGAGATTTTCCTTACTTCCAATATTTTCCATTGACGATAATTCGATAAAACGATTACAACAAAAAATAGAATTAAATATTCTAAGGGTTTTTTTTTAAACCTTGTATTTTTTTTTTTTAACAAATTTTTAGAAACTATATTTTCTTCAACACGCAACAAGATGACACATCGGTTAGGAATTATACTTCTATTTGGGTTTATGTATTGTCCCACCTTTTTTTTTTATCCCTAATACCAAACTCAGTCGATAATGTAGGTCTGATATGATACATCGGTAAAGAATTCTAATTATTTGAGTATAGAAATATATAAGATAGTTTATATTAGATATAATAAAACATTGAGCACACAAAATTAGTTTATGTAAACATTAATTTTGAATATATTTACATATATGTATTTCAGTAAATGGGTCGATGTTTTGGATAGTTCGTTCATCCCTGTCTTTCTCAACAAAGAGGAGGTTAAACTCCGTAGCGTGGTGGTGGTGATGGTGGTGGGAGTAGAACCCAAAAATATCTCATTGTGTCGTACATTATTTCTCTTGTGTGTATTCATCTATACAATTTGCATTCTTATAAATAAATTTGATATTTGCATACACATTTTTCTTAATATGACACTAATACTAATAATAGTATAATATATAAATAAATATTATTTATTATAAATACAATACTTGTATCACACACATACACACACACATACACACACACATATATACATGTGCATGCATATGTCCTATATTATACTCCATAAATGGGAATGCAACCAGTGACGTAGTTAACAACGTGCAACCGGTTCTAAAGCAAAAGCAGGGAGATCCACGAACAATGCCAGAGAAATCGTGCACGATGACCAAAGACGGTCTAAGTCCACCATACTTATCACACATACACAGAAATAAAACACGCTTTCTCTTTCTTTCATTCTTTCTCTTTTTCTCAGTGTGTCTCCACCCTCTTCTTTACTTCTTTTTATGCTACTACCCTAAGATATATTACCCACGGACTCGTTTGTACGTTTACAGGCCGCTCATCGTTCCACCAAATATGGCACCCCATCTTCCACATCTTTTACCTCTTTTCTTTCACGGTGTTCGAGCAATGAACGTTCGTTAGGATACTTGTTCACTTTCTTTAATACGATTTTTATCAAAACTTCACATCTCGGAGTCTTCATACTCCAAGAATTAAACTTACAAATCGTCAAGTGAGAAAAGCATTCACACATGATCCGCCATTTTTTATAATCTTTTATGAGACTGTATAATATTCATACGTATATATTTATTTTTTTATTTTTTATTGCTTCGTAGAATTTATTGAAATATTTTATGTAAATTGTTTATACTTTGTTTATAATTTATTACACAAATGTGAGAGGGGAATTAAAAGACACGTTGAAGGTTTTTTTGTGTGTGTGTGTGTGTTATTTTTTTTTTTTTTAATTTGAATCGGGTATACTGTTTGTCTCAATTTTCTCTTGGGTCACGTTTTTCTTTTGGCACGAGAAGAATGTTTCATACTTACCCTGTCCGAATGTAGGAACCTCATAAAGCTTTCTCTCACTCAGCTATATTTATTTGCTTCACCAAAGTATTCCAATTTTCCTCGCGTTTTCTCGTTAATTCGTATCCCGTCTCGTTTTTTAGATAGAAAGAGACAGAGATAACCTCTTTACTCACAATAATATAGTATGTAATATATGAAGTATGTTACATTCCAGAAAATTATTACTTGTCCTCATACTTCTTTCTTCTTAATAAACTTTTTATGTGGAATATAAAATGTGTCGTAAATTATGAACATTTCGAATAACATGAAAAGTTCGGTTATGTTGAATGAAATGTATTCCATTTGATCACGTGTACATTCAACTTAATTGATTTTTGTAACTTACAAAATTTAAGAATAAATAATAAAAGTAATTTTGTGAAATGATTTCGTAAGACACAAACAAAAATTGGGTCGAATCGATAGTCGAATAAATTTTCTCCGTCATTTTGTTTCTTACTACCTTAACAAAACTTCTTCCTAAATTTCTTTTTAGTAATTAAGAAAATTCAAAGAGGGTTTTTTGTTTTATGTTCAAAGAAAAGATTTAAACACCACCACCATTATTGCAACTTTACTACCATGTTATATTATTACTCATCCATTATATTTTTCTTGACTTTGTTTTATTTTGATTCATTTTATTCTTTTATCGTTCTTCTTTTTCATACTTTACCATTTTCCAATGTCTTTTGTGTATCCAGTAAACCATTTTTCCATGACACAATGCAATTTCTTTTACCTTACTCTAGCAGTATATATATCTAATAGGATTCACCATATAGGTAATGCATAACGCAAACCTACGACCATGACGACAACCATCCTATTACTTCACCCTCAACCTCACCCTCACCCTTCCTTCCTTCCTTCTTTTTTTCAATCCCATCCCTTATACTTTATCTTTCTTATTTCATTCCGATAGAACGAAGAATAAGAATAAGAAACGGGAAACTTTGTAGCTCAGAACTTAAGGAAATATGAACCGCGCGTGACTCCATTGTCGTCAAAGCTTACTTCACTCCTTTCTCCCTTTTTACAACCCTTTACTACAACTTTACGCTACCTTAACCCCATTTTTATCTTCTTTTTTCTCGAAATTGTTTCCTCCATTTTTGTTTGTTCAAAGTTAATGGTTTAGTAAGATTTGTTGTTGTTGTTGTACAAAAGTTAGGTTAGGATTGATCTTGTATAATATTTCTTTTATGAAAAGAAAGATGATGGAATACTTTGGAAATTGTTCCCGCCATTTTTATTGGGTGTTGGTGTCAATTAATGGGGTTATATGATTTTTAAATGAGTTTAAATTGTTTTATGGTTATTTTATATTAATTTTGTTTGTTGAACACATCTGATCCTCCACTTTTGTTTATTCAAAGTGGTATTGTAAGATTTGTTATCGTTATTGTTGTACAAAAGTTAGGTTAGAATTGATTATGTATTTCTTTTATGAAAAGAAAGATGGTGGAATACTTTGAAAATTGTTCCCGCCAATTTTATTTGATATCACTGACAATTAATGGAGTAATATAATTCTGTTGCTTTCGTTTAAATTGTTTTATGTATTATCTTGTTTGTTGAATACACCTTGTATATTTGAAGACTTTATTAATCATAAATTTATATTTGTGTTACAGCAAACTTATCTGACAAAGTTTGGTTATTTACCGGACAGCAATCCCGAAACCGGTAATCTCAGAACGGAAGATCAACTGAGGGACGCCATTAGAAATTTACAAGTAAGAATAACATTTATAACATTTACATTTATACCAAATAAATTTTAATATAAAAAAAGAAAGAAAAAGTAAACACACCAAAATATATAATATTATTCTCACAAATTCAAATTGGTTGGAAATAGAGCAAATCGATGATAAAGGTTCAAATTCAAATTCAAATTCAAATTCATATTCAAATTCAAATTTTGTGGCATAGAAAATTCCACCAATCGTTAATATAACCTCCTTTCACACCCACACACTATTATTATTATTATTATTATAATTATTATTATTATTATTATTATTATTATTATTATTATTATTATTTCCAATAGAAATATCGTAGCAATAGTATCTACAAATTTTTTTATATAAAAATAAAAAAATAAAAATAAAGAGAACATAAATGGATGAATAATCAAAATGTCTTAATTAAAATTCTACAAACGAAATTGAACAAATAAAAGAAACAAAAACGTGTGTTTGAAATTACCATATCGATGATTTCCGGTGATTACAAACATCACCAACCAACCGTGTCCTATCTTTTTCAAAAAAAAAAAAAAAAAAAAAATGATTAAAGCTAGAACTGTAGAATGTTACATAGAAGAAGAAACACAATGGGGGTGTTAGAAAAGTAATGGGGAAAAAATAGAGAACATTGGATGGAAGAAAACGTTGGTTTTAAAATGCACAGACCATTGGAAAAACGATCTGTTGTCAGTGACATTACACACATACAACACCATCAATGTATGTATGTATGTGTGTGTGTGTATGTGTAGAAAAGAAAAGACAGAAGCAGACCACCGTGTAACTGGCCAACGTTTTTCACCCTTCTAACATTTTTTTTTCTTCTTTTCTTTCATTTCTTCTTCTTATTCTCATTCTCCACCATTCAACAAAAGGATTTGCATGAAAATCGAACTCGTCAAGAAGAAAGAATACGTGTGAGTGTGCACACATATGTACATATATTCATCGTCATGGTGTGAATACATGTTTTTTTTCATTCTTTTCTATTCTATTCCCCATATATATATATATATTCAGAGACAAAAATCAGTACACATGAAAGTTTGATGATGAATATCTTTTGAACGCTTAATTTAATCGCCAAAACATAAGACACAATTTTTATAGAGCAGTTAATTTCCTACAAAAATTTGTATTGTGCACTGTTTAATAGTCATTTATTGTCAAGTTATAAAATTCATAAACAAAAATAAAATTTGTCTAAAAATCATCAAATTTAAATCTTCAATATCATTCAAATGGTGAGGTTTACGGAAAAAATATAAGATACCTTTTTTGTAGAGCATTAAATTTCCTACAAAATTCGTCTAAAATATTTTTCTGTACAATCAATAAATAATGAGGTATGAATTTTATTCTATTGGACTGAGAAAAAAAATAAAAAACTGCGATGCGGTAGATCTTCCTATTAAAATTAAGAGCTCATATTGGGTAAGAATTCTTTTAAGGTGTCTAGGAACCCATTTTTGAGTGGCACTTGAAAAAAAAAAGTCATTTTTTTGACCCACCCTAATATATATATAAAGGGAAGGAATGTGTTAGACAAAAATTATTTTTGTTGATTTGTGTATGTTGATAAAATATTTTAATTTGTGTGTACATTTATTGGATTCAATTTTGTATTTCGAATGATTCTGTTCGTTTTCTTTGAAATTCTTTCTTCTTTATCAATTTAATTATTATTATATTTTTTTTTTTTGATTACAGAGATTCAGTGGTATTCCGGTTACTGGTGAGATCGATGATGCCACGCGTAAATTGATGAAAGCACGACGTTGTGGTCTATCTGATAGACAGGATCCAAGATACTCAAGGACGAGACGCAAACGTTTTACGATTCATGGACAACGGTGGCCGTATCGGAATCTCACTTGGAGGTTTGTCTCTGTTTTTTTTTTATACATGCAAAATAAAAAAAGAAACCGGTTTATATCAATTAACCATCATTTTCATCCATGTTGAAATATAAATCTGATAATTTTGTACTCCGTCGATAACGAGGATTACTTTTGATTATGATATGTACAGTTATACACTGTGTAGTAATTTGTTTATTTTATTTGTATGTTTTTAATTTGATAATTCGATATGATGTCGAACAGCAACGCAATTATTTGTACAGGATTTGTTTTGCTTTTATTTTCTTCTGATACGCGTCGTTCGCCATTTTGGTATGCGATATACGATCGCACACGATTTTGGGTTCTATTTTTTTTTTTCTGTACAGTTTTTCCTTTTTTTCTTTCGTTTTTAATTCTCATTTTTATTTACCGAGCTTTTCTTCGGTGAACTTTTAGTTCTCGAACTCGAATGAGTTTCGGTGGAAAACCTGGTCGTAAAAATTTAGCACTGATAGGGTAGTAAAAATGAGAAATAGGGAATATTTAGGGAGAAAGAGACGGAAGGGACTGTGTGGAGGAAAAAGGAAGAATGATGAATAATAATCCATGCAAGTTTTGCAATTTTTTTTGTCCTTTGTGCTTTTCGTTTACTTTTCTTAATTAGATCGAAAACAGGTCGTTTTCATTTCTAGAAAAGTAATTGGACGTGTCAGTTGTACCTTTGGGATTAGGGACAAATGGAAAAGTTAGGTTATGTTCAACGAGAAAATTATCTTTCATTTTTTTTTTCCAATCATTTTTCTACGTGGCTTATGTTAGGGAAAGTTTTGAAATGATACATAAACGAAACGAAAGATTAAAAATTGAAAAAACTTTTGCTAATATGTTAAAATATTAGCAAATTTGTTAAAATATCAGCAAGTTTTTTAAATCTTGTCGTCCATTTTGTAATGAAAATTAGACATTTTGTTATAATGATTTACTTCTTTTTATAATTATATAAATTTATCGTCTGAATTTTGGCACATATGTGTCTATTTGTTTAATTCAACAATTGATTTTGTAATTGTAATTGTAATTTTTGTCATGGTTTTAGAATTAATTTAGTTACAAGTCTAATAAACGTTTAGTCTAACTAAAAAGTTAGAAGAAAAAAAAAGAAAAAGAATTATTTTTAAATTGTATAGAATACTAACAGTCGATACAGTAGGAAACTGTAATTTAGTTTGTATTCGTTTGTTCTTACCAACAACGAGTAATTTTATGGGAAATCTACATTATCGACAAACCATTCTATCATCAGATGGTGCGTTTTATTTTATATATTTTTTGTAAAGTAATTTTTTTTAACAGTTACAAAAGAATTGAGTAATATTCATTTATTCATAATAAATACTGAGGAACATATTATTAATATTTAAAATAAATGAATTAATTTCGATTAAAATTAATTTAATTTAAAGAAAAAAAAAGAAAAAATTATAAATACAACTAATTAATTTAATAAAAAGAATGGGATTAATTAGGTGTGTTGCCTTATTGAAATAGAATTGTTTAGAAATCTTTCTTTACAAAAGAATTTTAGACGAATTCAAAAGAAAAAATGGATTGAAAAAAAAAGTAGGACGACGTGGCACGATGAAATTGAAAGAAAAACAAAAAAAGAAAGAAAAAGATTTTAGAAAAAGGGGGTGAAAAAAGAATGAAACGAAACGAATTAGACGAAAAGCTCGCTGCTGCATTTCGCAAAGAGAAAAACAGAAAAAAAGAAAAATAAAAAGAAATAGAAAGAGAGAGAAAGAGAGAGAAAGAGAGAGAGAGAGAGAGAAAGAGAGAGCACGAAAAAATTATGCTCTTAACGTAGGATGTTAAATTTTTCATAACACAAAATGTCAAACACTCTCTCTGGACAATTTGCGTTTTAACGTAGAATGGAAAAGAAAAAAAACAAACGAACAAACAAACAAATTAAAAAAAAAAAACAGAGTTAGGTGAAAATGTTTAATAAAATTTAGTGTAAAATAAAAAATAAATAATAAAATTGTAAATGTAATGTAGAATAATGTTTAATAACATTGTGTAGATAATTTTTATAGATAATTTAAATAATTCATTTAATAAATTAATATAATTGTTAATTAACTAAAATATTATTTTAAAATATTTCTACTTAATGAATTATTAAAATTATTAAAATAATTTAATATAAATTAAAATGTATTAATTTAAAATTAAATGAATATTAAGAAAATAATTTAATATAGATTTCTACATTACCGACTATATAAAAAATAATATTACATTTAAATAACATTGTTATTACTTTATAATATTTTAATATATTAAATTATTATTATTAAAATAATAAAAATTATGTTATATATTAAAATAACAAAAATTAAAATTTATGAATTTAAAATTAAATTAATATTATTATTATTATTAAAATAATTTGATATAAAAATATAAAATTTATTATAATTATTAAATATATAATAAAATTTAATATAGATATAAATATAATAAAATAAATATATAATCAAATTTAATTTAGATTTATAATTAAAATACAAATAAAATCTAATATAGATTTCTACATTACCGATCATATAGAAAATAATATTTAATTTAAATAACATATAATATTTCTATCTTTCTATTTCTTTTTCTATTATTATTATTTATACTAGTAACACGAAAAATTGACGTAAAAAGAAAGAAAAAAAATGGTTGAAAGAACGTTGCGTGTATACGCGTCGTACTTCAAGCTTTTGTTTATATACACTCCTCCCACCTTCCTCAATAACAACCAGGTATCCATATTCTAGTAGAGGTTTATTTTTATTCTAGAAAAAGTTTCTCGTTGTTTAACTTGTAAACAAATTCGTGTACGTTCGGTTTCTTTCGAGATTGTATTACGTAGTTGTTGTTTTCAGTATTGTCAGTCTTATTCGAACTATGATAGATGTATCATATCATGTATATAAACGATATTAAATAAGTATCAAATTTATTTCGCATATGCTTGTGTGTGTTAGTGTATTGTTAGTGTTGTTGTGGAAATATGATATGCACGTATGCATTAGTGCTCAGTGTCGTAGTAGTTCTTGTTTGTGATAAATGTTTATTTATGATTATCTTATAGAAGATGAAAAATATTTCATTTGAGTAATGTATTGATTGGAATTATTATTCATTTTTATAAATTATTATGAATTATTATAATTATTTAAAAAAAAAAAGAATAGAAAAATTGAATAAGTTATAATAGAAAATCATTTTTTTTTTTGTATATTCTGTTGTTTGCAATGAATTTATTTGCATATTCAATGCATTAAATGATTTTGTTATAGTCTAATAATTGTATTTGGTTAATATTTTTTTTTTTTAATTATTTTACATATCAAATTATATTTGACAATATGAAACATTTTGTTATATATATTTTATTATATTTGTAATATAGTTTTATTTAATATTATATATTTTATAATTTGTATTTTATTTTATTCAATTTGTATTTGTATTTTAATTATATTTAATAAGTATATATTTTTATTTATTTTATAATTTTATTTTTATATATTTTAAAATTTTTATTTCATAATTTTTAATTTATTTGTTATATATATTTTATAATTTTAATTTTATTTTTTTATAATTTTATTTTTATGTACAATTTATTTTTATTTATTTATTTTTTTTTAATTTTATTTAAAAGATATAAATATCTTTAATTATTTTAAAAATTCCATTAAACAAAAATATATAATATTATTTTATTAGATAAATAGTTTATTTCATAGATAAATATCCTTAATTATTTTATAAATTAGATTTAACAATAATAATTAAAGAAATTATGTAGAAAAAAAAATAAAATGCAATATTCGTGTGTATAATAATTAATTTTACATTTTTAAATAAACGTTTAACTAATAGAATAATAGAAAAATGATAAACAAAAAGAATAGAAAAGAAGATGAATCACATATATAATAATAATAATAATAATTATTATTATTTTTTAAATATTTAATAATAATTTCAATGATGAGGCTAATAAATAAATTTCAAGGTTTTTTCAGCATAGATAAAAAAAATATTTTACTAGAAACGATTATGTGTTAAGTTTCTAGTTGCATGTTGTGTATTTGCGTTTAAGTTGAGAAAGATACGTTTAAGAGATAAAGGAAAGACAGCTTACTGAAGGTAGTAAAAGTATAGGGGATGTTGGTTGGAGGGGGGGGGGTAGAAAAGAGTAGGGTTGCTGAGGGTTGAGGAATTGGAGGTTGGGGATCGTTGGATAGCCCGATAAGTGGTACTGAATGCTTTTGCTACGTGAAATTTCTGATAACTACTTAGATAGCTTCTCGGTGAGAGCTTTTTTCCTACTTTTAACGCTTTACAACCTTTTCTCTTTTTTTTATATTTTTTTTTGTTTTTTTTTTTTTAGTCTAACATTATTATTTTTATTTTATTTTATATTTTTATTATCAACTCGTTTAAATCTATCTCGTTTTGATATAATTTGACATAAAGTCAAATGTGTGTTTAGATTTCTAACGTAATTTTTATTTTGGTTTTGTAATTTTTTTTTTTTCTATTTGAATTATTAATTAAATTTATTGACACCTGGATTTTTGTATTTGCGATGGAAAATTTTTCATTTGGATTTTGTAGTTTTTCTTTATTTGAATTATTAGGTAAATTTTTACTACCTGGATTTTTGTATTTGCGATGGAAAAGTTTGTTATTTGGATTTTGTAGTTTTTTTTTCTTTATTTAAATCGTTGCTTAACTTTTTTAACATCGGAATTTTTGTATTTGTGATATTTCAAATTTCATTGAATAAAAATTATTGGATGAATTTTGATCGTTAAAAAATGTAAAAAAAATGAAAAAAAAAGTAATATATTTCAATGGATCGTGGTTACATATGTAACTTTATTGGTTACATTTGAAAATCCTCTGTTTCATGAGAACATTCATTGTTTTATTGCTTTCCTGAGCTTTTTTTTTTCCGAAGGCAACCCTTTTTTTGAAAATTCCAATTCCAACTCTATTGACGCATGCACGGAGGCTTTCTCTATCCGTTCTCGATTTCGTAGACGACATATTTCATTATCGGTTTTTGAATATCACCAGCAAAATTTTCCATCAAAAATAAAGCGTATTAATATATGACGGTAAAGTAAATTTTCTAAATTGCGTTACTCTCTCTCTCTCTCTCTCTCTCTCTCTCTCTCTCTCTCTCTCTCTCTCTACGTCATTATTATTATATTATCATGCACTTAATCAACTTTTTTTTTAAATTTATTTTATTAAAGAAGAAACAACAAAAGAAATAAATGAATGTCTCAATTTTTTTGTCGATATTTTAAAGAAGTGATGACGTCAGACAACATGGCGTAACTTACAAAGATAAGCTTAAATTTCGAATGATTCAAAATATATTGCAGCTTAATACAGTAATAATAACATTTATTAGAATATTTTTCATTCACTATAGAAGAAACAAAAGAAAAAATCAATGAATTCTTTCGTAAACATTTTAAATGAATGATGACATCAGACAACATGGCGTAACTTACAAGTATAACCTAAATCTCGTACAATTAAAAACATATTGCAAATTAATACAGTGATAATAACATTTATTAGAATATTTTTCATTCACCAAAGAAGAAACAAAAGAAAAAATAAATGAATTCTTTCGTAAACATTTTAAATGATTGGTGTACGTCAGACAACATGGCGTAACTTACAAGTATAACCTAAATCTCGTACAATTAAAAACATATTGCAAATTAATACAGTGATATTAACATTTATTAGAATATTTTTCATTCACCAAAGAAGAAACAAAAGAAAAAATAAATGAATTCTTTCGTAAACATTTTAAATGATTAGTGTACGTCAGACAACATGGCGTAACTTACGAATATAACCTAAATCTCGTACAATTAAAAACATATTACAAATTAATACGTTGATTAACATTTAATAGAATATTTTTCATTTGTTTCTTGGATAATAAACAACAAATAAAATCTCAAATCTTTTTTTTCTTTATTCTTTTCTCGACACAATTAAATGAACTAAATAAAAATAAAAAAGATAAAAGGAAATAAGGCGACAGAAAATTATGTTCTAAGCGATCTACTTTAACGGCACTATATGACGACGACAACGAATAGAGAGGAGTAAAATTTGAAAAGCAAAGCATAGAAAGTGAGAAAGTGTATGTGTATACATGTGTGTTAGAGAGAGAGAGAAAAAGAGAGAAAGATAGAAAATGCTTTAGGAAAATCAAGTTATCTTGTTCCATATAGCCATATAGGTGTCTCTTTCTCTCACATGCATATACATACACACATATATACATACGTGACAGAAAGATACTTCTACTATTTATTATAAAAGCGTGTTATTTCCTATTCCTTCGGGGCAAATTGGATCACCCAATATGAACTTTGCATATTCAGCGTTAAAAGTGTCGTAGATTTTTGCTTTATAGTTATATTTCTTTCGTTTGTTTTCTACAAAGGATAAATTACTCTAAAGTTTTATCGATCAAATAATTATCTAATATGATAATTAATCAAAATCTTAAATAAATTCATATTTATTCTAATCTAAAATCTATAAATCTAATATTAATTAATATTTAAAATATTAAATTAATATCTAAATAAATTCATATCTAAAATAATAAATTATTATCTAAATAAATTCATATCTAAAATATATAATAAATTAATATCTAAATAAATTCATATCTAAAATATATAATAAATTAATATCTAAATAAATTAATATCTAAAATAATAAATTAACATCTAAAAAATTTAATAAAAAATAATAAATAAAAATTGTAATAATAATATATTTTTAAATATGAACTATAGTAACACTCGAAAATACTACATATATAAACAAAATATTATATTAATTATTTAAAATATTTAACAAACAATCATCCCTTTAACCAACAATCCAGTTATTCTTCCTTTTTTGTAAAACAAGAAACAAAGAATCAAAAAATATTACCAATATAAGTGGAGTATAGTGAAGAGGTTATGTTGACACGAATGCACAAATGCATTGTAAAGAAAGTTTTTTTATTAACGATTTAATTTAAAAAAAAAAGAAAATAAATGGACAGATAAAAAGAAAGAGAGAAAAAAAAATAAGAAAGAAAAGAAAATGAAAGTTTATTTATCGATCAAATAATTAGCAGTTTTAACGAGCTATAGAACAAGTTAGGTTAGGAAGGCCAACGATAATCGATATTCCTCTAATCGCGAAGAAATGTAATTTATCTCTCTCTCTCTCTCTCTTTTTCTCCTTGGTAAGAAAGATGGGGATGAGGGGGTTGGAAAGGGGAAGACTGTTCCATCTTCTTCCACCCTATTTGGAACGCCCCTTTAACTTGGCAATCGTGTTACGATTAGAGCAGCCCTTCGTCACGTGGCAGCTCCTAATTAGATTTTCTTTTTTAACGTTAATTCGTTTGACGATGCGCGATGGGGTGAGACTGAGAGTAAGAGAGTGAGAGGAGGTAAGATAAGGGGGTGAGAAAGCTTGGAAATATTTTCAAATAACTTCATCGTTTTATTCTTCTTACTTCTTCGTATTCTTTTTTCCTTTTCACTCTGATGTTTTCATCGTTTATCTTCTTTTCTTTTAGATTTTTTTTGTCAAGGTGTTTGCAAGGAAGTAGAAAGTAATCTTCTACTTAAAAAAAAAAAAAAAAAAAAAAAAACACATTAAACACGAGAAAGAATAAAACAAAGAACGAAAGAAAAGTGTACTCGTTTAAATGGGGGGTAAAAAATAGAAATAGAAATAAATTATATTAATATGTAATTGTATTAATAAAAAATAAAAAAAGAAGAAATGAAGAGTGGGTAGGGTGAGGGGTTAGTTTTATAAGCAAAACAAGGTATACACACGCACACATATATATATTCGAATGTAGGGGTTTGAAAGTTGGAAGTGAAGGTGTGGTGGTGTTCACGTGTGTGAGACATGGAGGCGCAAACAAACCGGAAGACAATAGGGGGAAGCATGACAGGCGGTTGAGGGACGACTACTATTCCCCTTTTGTTCAGAATCATGCAGATCGGTCCAAACCCAGTAGCACAATGGCAGCCAATCATGTGTCGCGATCGAGAGCTTGTGATCCTCTGCATAAGCTTATACCAAACCTCCTCTTTCTCTTTCTCTTTCTCTTTCTCTTTCTCTCTCTCTGTTGAAGTGAGAGAAAGGAAAAAGGGTTTTCCTTGTAGTTGCAGTTGTAGTAGTAGTAGTAGTAAAGGTTTCGTCGATATCACTTGGTCGTGTGGCTCGTAGCTTAATTGCTGGAAACAATGGAATTATTGTTAGACGTGGTGGTGGTACCACACAGGAAACTACCATCTTCTATCTCACTCTCTTGAACAACCTTTTTCTTTCCTATTACCAACCTAAAACCTTCTTACCCTCACCTACACCTACTACTACTAATTCTACTAATTCTTTTCAAAACAATTTCTTTCTCAAAACTCATTCGTTGGGATTCATTTGATCAATTATTTTCATCTTAACCATTGACTTTTCTAAAGTTTCTTACATCTTTCTTTATAGGGATTTTTAATTTTAGTGTTAGAACCTTTCATTTTATCAATTTAATATGTTACAAGGTTAAAACGACTAAAAGCGCCACGTCAGCCATCGGTGACTGACATTAGATTTTATTTTAGGCCGTGTCAGCCATCGATGACTGACACTCAACTATTTTTTTTAATACGAAGTAACGCTTGTGGCCTAACGACAATTTCCCCAGGAATTCGCGTGTTAATATTGATCTTAGAATATTTTAAACTTAACAATCATATAGTCAACTGTTTGAATTACCAATAAAATATTAAAATTGTTAAATTAGTGAATGTAATTTTGATCAAATGTTTAGGTTAAGTATTCTATGTAACAATGTAATTGTAGTATAGTAAAGTAATAGACATAGTGCTGTTGACAAAACACTTCACGAGAAAAGAACTTTTGCACTAGGTTGAGAAAGACCAAACGGAAGTAGGGGTTAATTAATGCTGTGCTGTAATCAGCACGAACGTGCAGTTTTAAGAGTTTCCATCCCCTCTCCTACTTTTTTTTTCTTTTCTCTTTCAGTTTATTATCTTGCTGGTTGGTTCTCTCTGTTTCTTTTATTTTCTTGTTTTTTTCCTCCATCTTGTTACTTCTCTCTCACTCTCTCTCTCTCTCTCTCTCTCTCTCTCTCTTTTAACAGATTGAGTTTACTCATACGCGTAATTGCGGTTAAATTGGACGACACTAACCTAAGTGGCAATTGTTTTTTCTTTCATGATACCTAATTTTATTTTTCACATCGTTTTTAAGACATCATTTTCATTCAATTGTGTTTCAAATTCAACGTATTCAAGAATAAAATTGAACATATTGAGTTGTTCGAAAACTTAACCTAACTTTTTGCTTCTTAACCTAAAAAATAAGCTTTTCAAGTGGTTACAAACAGTTGAATAGGATAAATTTAAGCTCTCATTGATCTCACGTGTTGTAATTTGCTAGTTTGCATCAACTATTGTGTTTATTGTGTCAAGAAAAAATGAAATTACTTTTTGAACAACCCAATATCATAAAATGAATATATTTTAAATATAAATAGTATAATTGTCATACACCTGTTAAGTATAAATCCTCTTATTAGTAACATTAATACTACTAATGTTTCTACTAACACAACCAGATATAAATGAGTCAAAGAGAATGAAAGATAGATAAGGTAAGCAGATGAAACAGGAATATGCATTACGAACGTGTGTATGCACATATAACTGGACGTAATGTAGAGAGGGGGTTGGGTGGTGTTAGGGGTAGGTAGATTGTAGGGTGCCTAGGAAATGTTAGTAGTAGTGGTAGTAGTATGCTTGAAGAGGCACGTTGCTCCGTTCCTAGTACGAGGACACTCCAAACGGAACTAGGTGTTGGTTGAAGGTTTTAGAGAGGGTTGGAAAATGCAAGAGGTTGCTTCTGGCTTCTGCTTCTGCTGTTGCTGCTGCTTTTGCTGCAGCTACTGATGCAGATACGTTCATGATGGTTACACATCCATTCCTTGTAACACAATTTTTTAAAAAGAACTGATCAAATTTGTTTTACAAATGTTTAACAACTGTTTGCTAATTTTAATGGGTTGTTTGTTACAACCATTTGTACACGTTTTATTATTATTATTATTATTATTAATTGGCATTAGGTTTTATTATATTTGTTAGATTAATTTCTTTTTTTTCATTTTATAATTTAATAATGAATTATTTTTTCTATAAAAACAAATATGAATTTAAATGGGTTGTTTGTTGCAACCATTTGTACACGTTTTGTTTTATTATATTTTGTTAGATTAATTTCCTTTTTCTTTTTTTTTTTAGAGGGGATGGGGATTGTTTTAAAATGGAAATCTTACAATTGTGTGTGAACTGTATAGAATTTTCTTATCTAATTGTATTATTTCTCTTTCATTTTCTATTGAAAACGTGAATGGTTTATCAAGATTTACCCAAAGGAATGGAGAACAAAGTAGAAATGTTATAAATCGTAGTTTAATTAATGTTACCTGTGATGTCATTTTATTATTTCGTGTTGCTATATCTTATTATTCAAAAACCCAACGATTATTATTATTATTCTATTGATAATAATAATTTCTAGTTGTTACTTTTCAAATGAATTTTTTGATTGTTCGATTTCAATTGGATTTAGATCGTTGTATTCCTGTGGGGGTTTTGGGTGTTGGGTGGGGTGTTTTTTTTTTTTTAAATTACAATTTGGATAGGTCTGCTTTAAATCTCAATTGAAAATGTTTTCATCACACACATACACATATACAGTGTATTATATGTTCATTCGAGTATCTTTTATCTTTTCAAATCCGATTTGATTTTTATGTGAATTGAAATTTGTTGTTGTTAAATGTTTATCGTTTAAACATTTTCTAAAATTTAATATCGAATTAAATTTACAATTGTTATTGGATTTAATGTTGAATAATATCTTTCAAACATTTTCTAAGTTTTTTCTTCTTTTTTTTTTTTTTTTTTACATTTGATTTATCGAGTACTTGATTTTTTTTATCCCAGCATGCATTTTATTTCAAGTGTACTTGAATTTTACCATTTTTTTTTTTTTATCGAATGCATCTTAAGTATTTTATTTTTCTTTCTTGCTTCAAATATGATTTGAAGATAAGATTTAGGGTACTGTAAAAACTTGATCGGAGTTTCGTTTAGGTTAGAATTTGATTTTTGTTTTATTTAAATAGTTCTTTAAATCTTCTTATGACTTTCAATTGAAATTTGCTATCCTGCGATTATGTGTTTGAATTATTTAAAAAATAAAAACAAATATTTATTACGTTCGTATAATTAATATTTAGAATTTGAATTACGAAAAAAAAAATAAAAAAATAAAAAAAAGATTATTCAAAGTACAATAAGATTCTTATCAAATGAATTCTCAGTAAATTTGTTCTTTTTTTTTCTTTTGTGATTTTATTGTTCGTTCATTTCTTATTCTTTTCTCATAGATCTCTTTCCCTTTATTTTCTTTTCATTCTTTCTTTCTTTCATTCTTCTCAAACAGTTTAAAGACGATTTGCATGAGGAAGCGGGGGAAATAGTAGGAGGCCCTTAATTCCCGGTTCGACATCTTCGTGTCTGCTTCGAAATTTCCGTAGAGAAGCGATTTCCTTTCTATACTTCAAGAGGGTATAGGAAATGATTTTCCTTTTCCTTCCGCAAGAAGTAAATTCTAATCTGTTTCTATCTATCTCTTTCTCTTTCTCTTTCTCTTTATTTCTTTCTTTAAATTAAAGAATCTTCTGATAAAAACTAATAGTAGTTTGAAAAATTATATAAAAGTATGGAAAACTCTCATCGTTACGCCATTTACAATCACATGATCAAATCTTAATCCATTAACTAACAAATTTTTTTTTTTAATTTTTGGTTGGATAAGTTATATACGTATATGCACAAAAGTTAATGTAGCAGTATAATTTTATTTGAATTATGTTTTGTTTTGAAAATATTTTATATTTTTGAAAATATCCCAAATGGGTTATTGTGGCTGGTTGCATGAAAAAAAAAATTAATAGGAAACTAGTTCTTTTATTATATGCGTTCTCTCATACATACAAGAACAGCTGTTATTTATGCCATTCTTTTATACAGTCCACATGTAACCCGACGTTACATTTGCCACATTGTTTTCTTACATTTGTTTTACACACATTTAACACATTAATTACGCACATTATTGGGTCCGTCCGTACACTTTCGGGAAACGTTTTGACGCTTGCTTTTGTAGAGAAGGTCTACCATGATTTTTAAGATTAGAAGGTGATTCTCGTTGCAAATATGCTAGGACGATATTTTGTCGAAATTCCTATAATTTGCATGGCTTTGTTAGCATTGCAATATAGTACGTAAGCGTTTACAACTGATGTGTCGATTATGTTGGTAAAAATAGCAAAATACCACTTTTTTTCACAAATTTTTATCCTGTATTTGTTAGCATTCCAGTCAAGTTTGTAGTAAACACCTCACATAAACTTATTATAGTTACTTATGCAATACGATTGAAGCTGTATGAATAAACCCTATGAGAGAGTAAAAGAAACTTGATATCAACCACAATCCCCAAATCGGTATCGTTATAAAATGATCAATAAAATAATTTCAATAAAAAACAGAAGACTGAGTAAGTAACAGATCGTTACTATTTATTACCTTTAAATTACATATTTATTCACAGTATGTCTTCATTATAATATAAAAATTACACGAAAAATATAATGCTTCAAGTATGAAAATTCTGTTCCGCTAAACTTACAGACGAATTTCAAATTTGTTCGCTTATTGTAACGAAACGAAACACAGAATACACACTTTCTGCCACCCACAATATTGACTGATGTATATAGAATGAAACAAAACAATCAGGCGTATTATACATATTTTTGGCGTCGAGTGGTGTACGTAAAATTGCAAAATCCTCTAATGGGGATCGTGACAATTAATGGGTTAATCTAAGATGGCGTTTTTTCATTTTACAAAATGCTAATTCTAACGTAAAATCAAAATGTTTCATATTTTATACACGTATTTGTCTTTGGGTATGCATATATGTGAAATATGATTTAAAAAATTCATTCATTTAGATTTCTTGTGTAAAATAAGTAATAAATTTGATTTAATATTCATATTATATAATATATTAAAATAACATAACCTCAGAATATATTTGTTATAGAAAGTAATTTCATCTTTTATAAAATAAGTAATAGATTTAACTTAATAAACCGATATTATAATATATTAAAATAACATAACCTCAAAATATATTTATTATAGAAAGTATTTCATCATATTTTATATGCCTATAAATCATTTAGATTTCTTTTGTAAAATAAATAATAGATTTGACTTAATAAACCGATATTATAATATATTAAAATAATATAACCTAAAAATATTAGGTGGTTCGGAAAGTCGTTTCGTTCTTCTTTTGTAAAAATAAAGATAATTTTTGCTTCGAGGTTAAACCTTAACCTTTCAAGTGGTCATAAATAGTTGAATTTGATAAATTTAACCTCTCATCGATCTCATGTGTTACTATTTGTCGGTTTGCATCAACTAATACCATTATTGCGTCAGCAAAAAACGAAACGACTTTTCGAATCACCTAATATATTTTTTATCATATATTATACATGTATTGGGATCTCTAGCATTTGAATACGCTATCTGGTGGCTAAATTCAAAATTAAAGTAGATAGGTCGAATTGCTACGCCACCCCCTTTCCTGCCAGAGATCCCAATAAGTCATTTAGATTTCTTTTGTAAAATAAATAATAAATTTGACATAATACTCATATTATAATATATTAAAACATAACCTTAAAATATATTAATTATAGAAAATGATCTGATCACATTGATTGTTTCTTAAAAATGTCAAAATCATTACAAAGAAAAATGAATAAGGTTATGTAACATTGTTGGTTATATAATATCAGTCAACGGAAGAACATTTTCACTTTCCGACATCCTGTAACTCGCGTGGCTACTAAATCATATTTTATGATGACGTAGAGTTTGTGGGAGGTGGAGGAGGAGGAGGAGGAGAAAGAGGAGGAAGGGAATCCGATGAGTTGAGAATATAAGAAACGACGATGAATTCAGGAACTTCCTTTTAGTCGTTTCTTCAATAAAAAAAAAAAAAAAAAAAAGAAAATGGAGTAAAATAACTTAGTCAATAAATCCATGGCGATTTTTTTGACGTTTATTTACTTAGGAAAATTACACGGTCCTTTATTGGTTAACTTAATATCATGTTTTTTTTTTTTTTTTTAAATAAACCTATCACAAATACATGTAAGAAATGTTACAAGTTTCATTGTTAGGATTATTATTTCGTATTAATACTTTTTTTGATTTAAAATAGAAGAACAATCAAAAATCAAAATGGCGTACTAAGAAACTTCCTTATTTTCTTAATCTTTAATATATATATATTTCTTTTTAATTAATAATTCAATCACATTTGATTTTACCAATATACAAAAACATAGATACACAAATCTTGATGAGAAAATCCATACTTTTAATAATCTAACCAAATTGTTCTGCTTTAAAATAGAACAACCAAAAATCAAAATGGCGCACTAAGAAACTTCCTTATTTTTATAAAATTATCAAACTACATATTTCTAATTGATAATATATATTTCATATTAATTAATAATTAAATTAAACATATTTTACTGTTATACAAAATTACGAATATACAGAAAACCCATACCTTTAATATTCTAACCAAACTTAATTACTGTTCTAAAAGATAACCTCAAAAAAGAAAATACAAAAGGGATAAAAAAATTAATCAAAACTTCCTAGAGTAATGCATTTTATTGAATATGATCCAATAGCAATCTACCTTGAAAGAAAAAGTTAAAGTAAAAGTAAAAAACATAAAATAGAAAAATATAAAGGAAAAATGATGATCACACACACACACAAATACACACATAGTCATAGCTATACAAGGATGATACCTGAAAAGGGGCAAGCAGCAGCCCTATTTCTAGAAGGGATGGGGGTTTAGTTCTTGATATTTGAGATAGTGGTAGTAATAGTAATAGTGCTGGTGCACTTTTCGTGTCATCGAAAAGTGCTATCATCTTCTGATGCACTGTAGTACTATGGTAAAGTGAGAGTACTTCGAAACGACGAAGATGAAGAAGAAGAAGAAGAAGAAGAAGAAGAAGAAGAGGAGGAAGAAGACTGTGGTCGACCAAACCCCCTAACCTCACCCCCGTAACATCCTCACCCTCAACTTATTCCTCTATCCTTCATCCCTTTGGGCCCTTCTGTCCCCCTCATCTTTCGACCCTCCAAGTATCATTCTCCCTTTTCCTCCATGAACGTCTTCTTGGACCTTTGCATCTATATATATATATATGTGTGTGTGTGTACACATACACATATAAGTATGCACACTAAGAACATCGATGGCGAGACGTTAAATCACCGACAGGAAACTACCGCTCGAAAAGGGAGCTCGTAATAAGGAGAAGAGAAGGGTTGGTAAAGTGGAGGGAGAGGGGGAGAAATGAAGTGGTGAAAAGGGGGTGGAAAAGGGGTTGAGAAGCTATCTTAAAAATTTACTTTCTCTACTAACGTTGTACACTCGTTTCATCGTCATGTCTCCAATGAAAATGATCTAAAGTTTTTTTTTTTTTGATTAATAAAAGATTTAATAAACAATGCATTAAATGAACAATTGTTTATTATGAAATATTTTGGAAATAATTTTGAATAGGCTGGACCGAGATGCACTTGATAATGTCATAACAGTTCATTATACATTTACTATATATGAGTAGCCTAATTGGATTTTAATTAAAGTTGCGTGCAGTGTTGGCTGTTGCTATTCTGGGTGACAGCTTGCGACGAACAACTGACGACGACGACGACGACGACGACGAAGATGACGATGACGTAAACGAAAATGTCGATGTGAAAAAAATATGAATTGAATTTTTGCATTTCAGTTTTTCAATTATCCACTTTTTATTTTACATTTTATTTTTAACGAAAATACCAATGTAGATTTTTCCATTTCTACTACGCGTTGCCTAAAACAAACTATGTTGAAATTACGTTTTCTTTTTTTTCTTTGAACGTCTGTCGATAGAATGTAAAAATGATTTTGAGATTAAAAGTAAAGTTATGAAATCTTTTTTTTTTTAAGGTTATTTTTCTTTTTGACGGTTTATTACTGAAACGACATTTTGAAATTAAAAAATATTCTAATTGAAAATATGTTACAAATAATGCACATTATATTCGAACGTGATTAATTTATCTATGACGTTAGAAAACGTTTCGAATATCCAGTAAATGATAATAATATACGATGTTAAATTTATCAATACGAATGAGGTTAATTTATCTACGACGCCATGTTGAAATTTAAATCTGAACTAATGAAACGTCTGAAACTATTACGTCGTTTTGAAAATAATTTCATTGTATTAATGGCAAATAAAAAAGAAGGAAAAAGAATTTTAAAAATTTCAAAATTAAATATATATTACATTCAGATTATTATTTATTCAAATATAATTATTTAAAACAATATAAGAACGACGCCATGTTGAAATTTAAATCAGAACTAAGGAACGTCTGAAACTGTTACGTCGTTTTGAAAATAATTTCGTTGTATTAATGGCAAATAAAAAAGGTAAAAGAATTAACAAAATTTCAAAATTAAATATATATTACATTTAAATTATTATTTATTAAACTATAATTATTTAAAATAATGTAAGAATTACGGAATATGAATAAATTCGTGATACAGTTTCGTTAGAAATAACTCAACTTTTTCACCCAAAAAGTTAAACGATAAGTGACTGTACTTTTAGGTGTGTTGGCAAACATTTTGGGTTAGGGTATACGTTTTAGTATACATGTGTCTGTTTATATTCTCTCTCTCTCTCTCTCTCTCTTTCACTCTCACTATCTTTCACTTTCTGTTTATCTAAACCAGAGAGAAAGATAGAAATTTGTTTTCCGTTCGAGTAAGGATGATAGGAAACACGTGTTGGTTTTACACGTGGCCAAAGAGAGGAATCATAAACGAGATAGAGAATGAGGAAGTGAAATGGAAAAAGAGGGAGAGAGAAAGAGAGATAAGAAGAGACCATCATTGCAATAACAGCCTTTATGCGCGTCAAATCTCATGAGGGTCCTTTGAAAAATAACTTCAGAGAAAAAAAATATTCATGGTAAAGTTTGATATGAATTATTAATAATAATATATTCGTTTTTATATATTGTAAAATATTATTATTATATTTATATTATCATTAAGTTGATTTAATTGTAATATTTGTATATTCAATGTTTTATTATAATTTTATGTTAGATTTAGATTGATTAAGTATTGTATTGATAAAATAAATTATATATTAATTATTTATATATATATATATATATATAATTAATATATAATATATATAATAAATATTAATATTATAATATATAATTTATTTTAGTATATTATTAGGTAATATAGTATTTATATATATATAAAATATGGTAAAAAATTAATTATATATTATAATATTTATATATATTATAATATTAATATTATTGGTACATATTATTAATTTAATAATGGTAATGGTAATGGTAATATTACTAATATCATTATGGTGTTATTACCATATTATATAATATACCAAAATAGTAATATTATTAATGCATATATATTTGTATATATACAAATATAATATAATATATTAGGTAATATATATAATATTAATATATTATATATAATAAATAATATTATATTAAAATATTATAATATAATATTAGGTAATCTACTATTTATATATATAGTAATATTAAATATATATAAAATATTATAATACTACGTAACTCTCTCTTTTATATATTAATTATATACATAATTAAATTATACAAAATGGCGATTAAAAAAGAAGAAAAATGATAGGAACCGCAGTAACAGCAGGCATAGGAGTTTGTTTTGTAGTAGTATATACATTCATATATGCACACACATATATATACATACGTAAATTCTTTGGAAAAGAGGCACGCTGAGTTTTAATAGCTCTCGGTGTCGCGACACGCATATGGTCGACGCCTGTTTTGTACTCCCTTCGATAAGGAACAATTATCGACGATAGTCGCAAAGGGAGTTAGAAAGAGTGACAGAGAAAGAGAGAATGAGAATGAGACGCCCCTTTGATAAAGAGAAAACGGTCGTTGCAACGATATACGTACCGGGTGTCTCGAGTGTTCTGTCGAGTAGAAGACTGAAAGACAGAAAATGAAAGACAATGGTGGTCGACTACTACACCGATGGTTCTTTCTTATTTGATCGTGAGAATATCTTTTTCATCTTTGATCTTTAATCTTCAGTATAACACGTACTGATTTTCTTTTTTCACCATAGATTTTGCTTTTGTCGTGTTAAAACGAGAAATGTAAAGTGAAGTACTTCAATGATACATACCTTGATGTTTTATGTCATTCTTCTTCTTCTTCTTCTTCTTCTTCTTTCAGTTGTTATTTTATTTTTAGGTTAGTTTTTACTAAATTTAACTTCACTTCAAATTATCGATATCAAAAATACCATTTATATACAATTGGAAATTGATAGGAAATAATTTTAGTAATTATTGAAACTTCTATTACCAAAGAGGTTAGGTACGTTTTGTTGCATCTACAAATAAAATTTTTAAACTTTACTCTATTTATTTTTTTCCCCCGATTACACAAGTTTACACTAAATTACACAATAATTTCCCCATAGAAATTATAAATAAATATATTCCTCATAAATAGATAAAACTTTTGAGATTATTTTTAATTCAATTTACGATATCCATTTTATTTGAAATCATGTACGTAGGTTTAATAAATGTTCATTAATTTAATACAAATTGGTTAGATAAAAGTTAACGATTAAAAACAATAGAAGTCTAATCTAATAATTAGAAAAAGAAATAAAGTCAATAAAAGAATATAAGAAGGAATCTTCGAATCCATCGGGGGATTTTCCAACTCGGGACGTTTAATTCTAGCGTTCGAAATTATTACCACGCATGCGCAATAAAGATTGAATACGCTATTGGTTCAACTCCCACCATTCGACAACGTTAGCGAGGTTTCCGTACTGACTTGGTTCTGTTCCACCGTGACGAGTTCAGTTGCCTGCCGCGTTTCAACCGTTTAGGATTGTATCTGACGAATTTGAAAAATTATTTCTTTCGCGTTTCATACAATCTTCAAACGTAATTCGTAAATTCACATTATTATATTTTATTTTCATTCAGTTATAATATAATATCTCGGTTTTTATTTTTAAATAAATGAATTAATTATTAATCAATTCTTTTTTTCTCAATTCTTTCTGGTGAAATTCATTATTTCGAAGAAAAAGAAAATGGCGATATTCAGATATCGAATAATCGATGATCGACAAGTTGGATCGAAACGTTTTCTAAAGGTAATTGTTTTATACATATATTATATTTATAATAATTTATTATTGTTTAGAAAAGTTTTTACATTGTTCTGTTTTTTTTTTTTATCTTTTCTTCTTTTTTTTCATATGGTTGTTGAGTTCGACCATTTTTGTTTAAACAATTACTTTTTCTTCTTATAGAATGTGTGTATGTAACAAATATGTTTAATTTATATTAAATCAAATGAAATAATAATCAATCAAATTTGATATAAGTTTTTTAGAATTTAATTGAAAAAATTTTATAAGCTAAAAAAACAATTGTTAAATTTATCATCAAATTATTATTATTTTAATTGAATGAAATAAAAATGATAATTATATTATTAAATAATTGAAACTTAATATTTATTACGTATAATATCGTTTATAATGTTGATGATTATTTTTCAAAGTATTATCGTCTCATACACAAACACACATACGCACACATTTCTGTAAGTTGATCCTGAATCAACTTTAGAAAGATTTCTTTACATAGAAAAGATAAGAAACTTTAGGGTAAGATATTTTAGGGACTGTATAAACAAAGGACACGCAGGATGACGATAACTTTATCTCTGTTTGGTGTACTTATGCTTTTAGGATAAGATACTAAGTAAACGTTTCCTCTTAAGATCGGTTAAAACGACCTAAAGTATATCAAGAATAGACTTGATTGTATAGAAATACGATAAGAAAAAGGACTTTGATCCTTAAATCTCAAAGGATACATTCTTTCACTTATAAATATTATCACATTTTTAAATTCATGACGATGCAAAAGAATCTTTGCTTGATTTTATTTTTTTTAACTTCTAATTTCTAACTGTTCTTCTCACAAATTTTATTGCTTCATTGATCAATTGATTCATTTTTCGTTTTTTTCTTTTTTTTCTATGTAACATATAAATGTTATGTATTATTTAATAGATTAATTATTTTAATTATTATTGGTAGATTAATCTTTGATTGATATATTTCTTTCAATTTCTAATTTTTAGCTATTCTCACAAATTTTGTTGCTTCATTGATCAATTGATTCATTTTTCTTTCTTTTTTTTTTTATGCAAGATACAAGTGTTAGGTATTGTTTGTTATTATGGTAATGATATTTGATGTTTCTTTATAATTTAGGTTTAATTTTAATTAATAAATAAAATTAATAAAATAAAATTAAGTAATTTATAAATTATTAAGTTTTACATTTAATCAAATATTGTTGGTTTAATTATAATTAAAATTATTTAATAAATTAATAAAATATTGTAATAATATTAAAATTTATATATATATATTTATTAAAAATATTAATAAATAATAATAAATATATATAATAATATTCATAAAATTAAAGGTATTTACGTATTAACGTCACCGCAGCAAAATTCCGCTAATGCGTCAATCTACACCTTAAGGTAGTACCCCCCCCCCTCCTATGAAGACCGAAATTTCAATGCTTATTCATGAATTTTTTTGAATAGGAAAACAAAATGCGATCGTTTTGAAATTTTAATATGTTTTTATCAGTATCTTAAACTATACAAAAAATTTTTTTTAACCTAATTTGGGCAAGATTTGTCCCTTTTTTTAAACGTCAAATTGGAGTCCTCCAATTCAAATTGGAGAAGCACAGAGATTTTGTAGCCGTCTGAAACAAAAAAACTAAAAATACTTATTATTCTTTAGGCTTAATTATAGACATAATACCAACAATATGTATATTTAAAAAAAAAAAAAATGACGGACGTGTGAAAAATTTTTTTCAAAATCGGTGCTTTTTTTTACCTTTAATTGTTTAAAAAAATATATTTATTATTAAAAAATTAAAGATTTTTGAGGTATCCTGCATCAGAATATGTGTCAATAATAACTGGTAAAAATTTTAGCCCAATCGGTTCGATAGTTTTTAGTGAGTGCTTCTCCAAAATTTCAAAAACGTACTTTCGAGAAAAACGCGTTTAAAGTTTTGAGAACAGATTTAAAAAAAAAAATTATACTTTTATTATTCTGCTATGCTTGGTGCATACAGTAGTCCTTCAGCTTCCTCATTTGACTATCACATCAATTATTTTATTTGAAAATTTGCTTATCAAAGACACTATACCTAACAGAGAGTAAATGGAGGCAAAAAAATAAAGAGCGTTCTGAGTTATACACACTACGGCTGTAACTCCCTACTTTCGGCTATAACTTTAACAATACTTTGAATATCGGCCTGAAATTTTCGGAGCATATTTTTGAAATGTTTTTCGTACGGAATATGTAAAAAAAAAAAAAAAAATCGATTTTTTTAAACCGACACAGGGGGGTACTACCTTAAATTGTTGCGAAAAATCATAGAATAAAAAACTTTATTTAAAATCAAAACACTTTCAAAATTCAAAACATTTTATTTATAAAAAGTAGTCTATCGGATTTCGGTGGAAAATGAGCCAATATAGAATTTAACATAGATACAAAACAGTCTCTATTTTCTTTCACCTGATGCTGTCGCCATAACCCTGACGCAACCCTGAAGGGTTGCTGTGTGCAAACAACAGGGTTGTTATGTGCGAACAACAAGATTGCTCTTTATTGGCGCATTAGCGGAATTTTTGCTGCGATGACGTTAATACGTAAGTACCATCATTTCATTAAATATATTATTGTAGGTTTAATTTTAATTAAAATTATTTATTAAATTAATAAAATATTGTATTAATATTAAAATTTTTATATATATATAATAATAATAATAATATTAATAAAAATAATTTACACATTAGATTAAATACTGTTACTTAAATTTAATCTCATATATAAAATTAGAAAAAAAATAATAAGAAGAAACAACTATTAATAATACAATATTTATTTTTATTTTCATCTGAATAATTTTTAATTGAAATAATTTTAAACATAACGTAAAATTCAACAAGAACCATCATTAACTACAATATTAATAAACACACAACGTTTTCACATTAAAAACAGAATACCCAGTTATTTTTCCTTTCTACCCAACAAAGTTGTAACAATTGTTAATGTTATACAATATTTATGTTTATTTTAATATAAAGGATTTCTGATTCTGATATTCTGATAGAAATAATCCAACAATGTACCATCATCAAAAATTACAATTTTAATAAACACACAACCTGTTTCACATGAAAAACAGAACACCCAGTCCCTTTTATCTTCTTCAACATACAATTTAAAAAGAAAAGATACTATCATCAATGACAATGATGATAATAATAGTAAACTAGATAAAGAATTTGAAACCTTTTTCCTTGTCCTAAAACGAATGCGGGCTTCATATTATTTTCTTTTCAAAGTAGTTTCCTTTTCTTACATGCGCAGAAAAGGTTTGCTGCAGTACTACTTGCAAAGGTACCGCAATAAAAAAACGAATAAGAAAAGGGACAAAAAAAATGTGAGAAAAGATGGAGGTGGGAGTTAGAGGATTTGGTTGGGTTTAAGAAGGGAAAAAAAAAGTTGGGTGGATGGAAAAAGGTTGTGGGGTGTGTGTGCATATAAAACCACTTTCAAAAGTGTGAGAGTAAAGAAGGTACACTACATATTTCCTGAATTTTCTTATTTCCACTTGGTACAGCCCCTTCTTTCCGCAACACCTAGATTCTCAAGAGGAAAAGGAAGAAAATTAGAGAGAGAAAGAAAGAAGATGAAATGAGAGGAGTGAAAAAGGGAGGGACAGGACACAGCATGTAAACACAAAACTCTGAAAGTTTCTCTCAAGTAGCAAGCAGTGTAGTGCATTTCTTGCAAGAAGAAGAAGTAGAAGAAAAAACCCCACTCGTAGAATAATTCGTGCTCGTCATTTCACCATTTTCTTTTCTTCTTTTTTTTTTTTTTGGATTCTTTTATCTCTCGAGATTTTATATTTTCAATGATAGGAAAAGTTATGAGATTGTTTTCTGATAATTTAATATTACTTTTGGGATTGTTTTTTTCTTCATAAGTAAGATTACAAAATTAATTGCAATCTTATTGATTATTCTTTCAATCTATATTGTATTAATTCATTATTTTTTATTAATCAGTTAATTGTAGTGCTCCATTTTGAAAATGAACACCGCTGTGTGTCGCTAGAATCGAACGATTTCGAGTTTCGAGGTTAAAATTGCACATTTATGAAAATAAAATGATCGTAAATTCATTTGCAATCTTATTTATTATTTTTTTATGATTTCATTTCAATCTATATTGTATTAATTCATTATTTTTTATTAATCAGTTAACTGTGGTGCTTCATTTTGAAAATGAACACCGCTGTGTGTCGCTAGAATCGAACGATTTCGAGTTTCGAGGTTAAAATTGCACATTTATGAAAATAAAATGATCGTAAATTCATTTGTAATCTTATTTATTATTTTTTTATGATTTCATTTCAATCTATATTGTACTAATTCATTAATTTTTATTAATCAATTAATTGTGGTGCTCCATTTTGAAAATGAACACCGCTGTGTGTCGCTAGAATCGAATGATTTCGAGTTTCAAGGTTAAAATTTCACATTTATGAAAATAAAATGAATAAAAAATAACAAAAAAATTATAATAATACAAAAGTCTTGAATTTTTCCTAATAATCTTAAAATTTCAGATTATGTTTCGTTTTTTTTTTTTTTTTTTTTTAACAAAAATTACAATTTTAATAGCCAATTGTTACTAGAATCGACCGATTACGAGTTTTTGAGGTTAAAATTGCACATTTATGAAAATAAAATGAACTAAAAATAACAAAAAATTATAGTAATTTACAAAATTTGAAAATTTGAGATTATGTTTTGTTTTCTTTTAACAATAATTACAATTTAAATAACCAATGGTTACTACTTTTTCATGACAAGTATACTCGTCAAACTTATTGTCAGTTAACCGGTTAAACAATAATGAAGCAACTTAAATTATTATTTTTTTGCATTAAATTAAAAACAAATTTTCTTAGTTAAAATTTCATTAAGTTGAATAAGCTTTTTTTTTTCTTTTTTTTTTTTTAATATTTTTTGAATACTTTTTGTCGTTGATTCGTTACAACGATATTATTGTAAAGAGATTATTGTTACACTTTGAGAATAGATAAATCATGTCGTAGAATGGTTCATTTGAAGGATAATCGAATCGGACCTTATTCTCCTCCATCACCCATAATCCGTAATCTCTATCAATCTCAGGACACACACACACACACAAAGAACACACATATACATACACACCTATGTAAACGTATGTTATACATAAATGGACATTGCGTGTATGTATTTTCGTACTCCTCTCTCTCTCTCTCTCTCTCTCTATTGGAATTAGGTATTCGAATTCGGTGCAACGAAATCGCACGTGATCGTCAACGGGGTTAGGGAAAGATGCGGGAGAAGAGTAAATTTCAAGTAGAAATCCCATTAAAACTCTAAAGGATTATTTCGTTGATAAACGTAATACCAAGTTTTCAACTTTGACTTAACTCATTTATTTTGAAAAAAATCTATTTTAAATCATGTACACACACATATTTTAGTAAATCTACAAAATGTGTTTCAAAAGTTAAAGATTAAAACAAAAAATTAACTTTTGGGTTTAATTTATTTTCTAAAGATTTTATCATAGATGTATATATAAATAGTATATATCTTGTATTTAAATGAAATATTAAGTAAAATATATGTATATATTATTTATAATAAAAAATTTTCTAAAAAATATTTTAATTAAAATTTTTCTACATATTTTTAATACATTGATTACACAATGCAATTGTAAAGAAATTAATTTACACCGAGTATGAATAAATTGTGTATCATAAAAATAAATAATCAAATAGAAAGAAAAAATATATATTTAAAATGCAAATATTATTTTATAATTATAAATAATTGTTAGAAATGAATATAATCAAAATTAGAATGAAGTTATGAGGATGTTTCTGTTTTATGTATTTTTTTTTTTTTTTTTTTTTTTTTTTTTATTGAAGCACGTAAATATTGGTAAAATGACTTGAATAAAATAATTAACTGTGACACGTGGAATTCGTTGAAAATGTAAACCACAGAGTTGCACGTCTCGTTTCGCACGTGCTAATCGTTTTCTCACGCGTTAGTGTCCGCAAATCGGAATTAGCTTTTGTTAGTGTTAGCTGCAATTATCATCGTAGTTGTTGTCGTTGTTGTGTTGTGTTGTTAATGGTGGTAGTAATACTGTATTAGTATTGTACAATTGTAGTGGTGTTGGAAAATCTGTGTATTTTCGACCATATAGAATGTGTGGATGATGATGCTACCATGGAATTTAAAGAGAGAGATAGAGAGAAAGAAAGAGAGAGAAATGGAAATAGATACAAAGATAAATAGATGAGTTGGTTAGATAACGAAGATACAAAATATTGATATGAAAATAAATTTATTCTATAATTTATATAATATTATAGGATTGAAGTTATAGTTTGTGTAATTTAAAAAATAAAAATAAAAATAGAAATACAATTAATTTTAAATATATTTTTATATTATTTTAATAATTATTTATTTAATTATTTATTTAATTGGTATATGGACTAAATATTGATACAAAAATAAAAATAGAAATAACATTAATTTTAAATATATTTTAATATTATATTAATAATTATTTATTTAATTATTTATTTAATTGGTATATGGACTAAATGTTGATACAAAAATAAATTTTAATATTTTATAAAATATTATAGGATTGAAGTTATAGTTCGTGTAATTTAAAAAAATAAAAAAAATTGAAATAAAATTAATTTTCAATATATTTTAATATTATTTTACTAATTATTTATTTAATTATTTATTTAATTAGTATACTAAGATTAAAGTTATAGTTCGTGTAATTTAAAAAACGAAAATTGAAATAAAATTAATTTTAAATATATTTTAATATTATTTAAATAATTATTTATTTAATTATTTATTTTATTTGCTATATGAACAATCATATCAACACAATTGCATTTTATATAATTATTTATAATATAATAAATAATCTTTTATTATTATCAATATACAAGTGTATCATATTACTAATTGCAATGATTGCAACTATTGATCATTGAAATAATGAATGAATGAATAAATGAATGAATGAATGAATGAATGAAAGAAAGAAATAAATAAATAAATAATGAAAGAGGATAGTATAAAGAAAATGAGTGGTAGACGTCTTGAAAGATTTCTTCGAAAGGATGAAAAGAAAGAAAATGATGTACTTTCTTTCCTTATATACATACACATATTCACACATACACACACATATATATTATCAAGGCTTGGTTATATACATAAATATGCATATGTATATAAGAAGAAGAAGAAGCTTTTCGTATCAGTAAAGAATCTTTACGAGAAGGATTACGTAACATCAGAAAAATATATACAGCCATATATATATATACATCTACATAGTATACATGGTTCAGTCGTTTCTTCACTATAACTCAGTAACAATTTTCTTGTAAGAAATCTAACTACTTTATTCATGGTGGAATACACTTTTATTCAAGTTTATTTTTTTTTTTCTTCAAATCGTTGAAGCAAAAATATTTTAAAGTCTCTGAGGTATTTTTTTATTTTTTATTTTTTTTTAATGCAATTGGAGTGTGTGTATATAATTGTATAGGTGAGAAAAAGAATACTCACATTTCTACTATCAAATAATAAAATCAAACTCTAATAAAAAGTTTTGTATTATTTAATTAATACAATATTTTAATTATTAATATTTTATTATTTATTATTTATTTTATTATTTTATTATTAAATATTTTACTTAAATTTTTTAATTTATTATAAATAAAAATTATAAATATTTTAATTATATTAATATTTTATTATTTAATTAATACAATATTTTAATTATAATTGAAGTTAGTTCCTCAAAAAAGTGAATTATAATTAAAATTCAATCAAATAATAAATTTTATTATTTAATTAATAATTTTAAAATAAAACCTTTTTTATTATTTAATTAAAAAACATAGTTTTGATTGACCAGAATTCACTTTTCAAATTCAAATTCCAAAAAAACAATACTAACATAATCAAATAATTAAGATTAGTTCTGATGATGATGATGATGATGATGATGAAGATGATGATGATGATGATGATGGGGATGTTTGTGTAGGTGTGTTAGTAATAATAGTTGTGTCATAGTACGTTTAATAGTAGTGGTGTATTTTATACAAAGCTTTTCACACGGTTCTGCATACGTTTCTACCTAAAATAGAATAGAATAGAATATAGTTGAGTGAAATAGAATAGAATAGAATAGAATAGAGTAGAATAGAATAGAATGGAATAAAATAGAATAGAATTTAGTAATTGCCAAGTGGGGATAAAGCTAAAAACGTATGAAACGACTAACTAGCATCTTCATTTTCTACTAACCTACCCCGTACATTTGCATTACTTCTTTTGACTTTTTTCTTCTTCTTCTTCTTTTTCCCTTTTTCTATTCTTTTCTATTTTTTTTTATTTTAATTTTGAAAAGAAAGAAACGGTTCAGTTTACTGTCCAACAGTTCACACAATTTTATTTCGAATAAAAAGGGTAGTTTGAATTTAGTTATGTATAAAAAGAAAATCTCCAAGTTGCAAATATTATATCAAATATATTTGTTTAATTGTTTGTTAATATTTTATTACAAATAATTATATTTATTAATTATTAGAATGCTTCAGTCACACATTGCTGTGGTTTTGTTATTAAATATTGATTTAATATAACTCTAAAACTATTTAATAAATTATAACAACACATAAAATAATACTGCAATTATAATAATATATATAAAATATAATAATACACGAAAAAAATAGAAAAAGTAAGGTTAGTTAAACGTATTACGTGAATATAGTAAAATAATTGAATTGTAATACAACACCATCTATTGAAAACTTACAGTACCTAAACACCTACATAAACTAAATAATAAATCCTTAAATTAGTAATAAAAAATAACAAATAATAGCAATAAAAATTATCCTAAATTCTAAGTTGAACAAAATTACACAAAATAAAACCAAATATCATTAAAATTGGTTTTAACTAATTTCGGAATTATTAATGGACAAACATTTTCACACTAAACTTTTATATTTAAAAATTTATTTAATAATTAATATATACATATATATCTTTCTATATTTTACTTTTATTATTACATAATCAGTTTAATTTCTAATTTATTGAATAATTTATCTGAATTGTTTCATTAGCCATTTTATTTCTTTCTTTTTGTATTAACTGCGTAATACAAAACCACCAATTCTCTTTTTGACTAGAATACTTCTCTCTCTCTCTCTCTTTCTTTCTTTCTTTCTTTCTCCTTTTTTCTCTCTCATCAAGCTCAATGCTTCGTCACGCATGAGAAAAAAAATTTCCATAATATTATATTTCTACCCTTACTAAGTTGTCTGGTAAAAGCTCTTGTCACGTATCTCGTTACTACACAAAAGAGACACTACAGTACACCTCCCCCATCCTCTATCCCCACTCCCATTCCCCTTTCTCACACCCTTTTCACCCACCCATTCTTCTATTTCTCTTTTTGTGATTAGTACATCTTGTTATGTTAAAACACATAAGTATAATAGAAAATAAATTAACCTAACTGAAGTGACCAACACCACATACTCGTTTCATAAACACACACACACACATTTGGATATTAATTGGGCATCTAATTTCAATATACTCAGAATATATGGGGTTGTTTTTAAATATTTTGTCAAATTCTTGAACAAACGATAAGATCATTGGATTTCAATTCAGAATCAATGAATTTAAAATTATTTTGGTGAACCTGACTTGTGAAAAAGAAGCTTTTTTTAAAACTAACAGCAAGATTTTTAGGTTAACTATCAATTCTTAGATAAACTAAAATGTCTGACTGAGCTAAAAATATTTTGAATGAGCTAGTTATCTCAAAGATAAGTTTTCTTTTAAATGATTTACAAGTTTGTAGATGTACTACAAGTTTTTAGATGAGTTTAACGATGTTTTAGGTTATGTTACGATTGGATTCTATGTTCGTAGGTTAGCTTAAAGTTTTTACGAAAAGAAATCTTTTTAATGGATCAACAATTCTTTTAGAATAGAACTCCATAAAGTTTTTGAAAAATCAATCATTCCCTGACAAAACTTTCTAACAATTTATTTCAATACATTTCAAATTCGTTTAACAATTTTTAGATGAGTTTAACGATGTTTTAGGTTATATTACGATTAGATTCTAGGTTCGTAGATTAGCCTAAAGTTTTAAAAATTCTTTTAGAATTGAACCCCATAAAGTTTCTAAAAGATCAACCATTCCTTAAACAAAACTTATCAACAATTTATTTAAATAAATTTCAAATTTATCTAACAATTTAAATTATTTAAATAACAAGAACCCCAAAAATTACATTAAACTGATAAAAAAAAAATCCTATTGAAATGAAATCTACCCAAAATGAATGAAAAATAAAATATCAGATTCACTTTATGTTAGTTTATTGAATAATCAAAAATATTAACAATAATTAAAGTCTCACCCTGTAAAATCAGAACGTATAGAACACACTTACCAATACTTCGAAAGAAAGATAAAGGTTGTAAAGGTTATAAGGGTGAACATAAAAGAATATAACTAGATCATCACCAAGGATACAATTGATTCGATCATATAATCTGGTTACTTTTTTAAGTACTATGAACTTATTATGTTACTTATTATAATACATCAAAGTGTTCTACCTTCCCCTAAAATAAGTAACACAATAAAGATTCAGATTATTCGTCTATCAAGTATCATAAATGAATAATAATCCAATTATATATACATATATATATTTTAACACATTGAGTGCAACGTCAGTCATAAATGACTGACTCTGAACTTCTATTTAGGCCATGTCAGGCATTAGTGTCTGACGTTCAGCTGTTCTTTTATCACGCGTGGCCTGACAAAGATTTCTGTAAGAATTCACGTGGCGCTCAACGTGTTAATATTCTATATATATATATTTAATATTATAATATTACATATAGTTATATTATATATAGTTATATTACAGTATAGTTATATTATAGTATAGTTATATTATATTTAATATTTAATATATAATATTATAATATTATAGTCATATATATATATATATATGCGTATAATGTTCTTCAGTTACATTTAGTAAATTTGAAGGATGTACTCTTAGTTGAAAGCAGCTGATTAACGTGTAACCTTTCAAATAATTAGGTCGTCTAACCCACGAGAAGTGAAACTACTACTACTACTACTACTATTAGTTACATTACTGATATGTGATAGAGAGTGTGTACTATCTCTCTTTGTCTTATTGGATGAAGAGACACCCCAAAGGTGTTAGAAATTTAATGGCTCCTCTCTTGCTAATGGTAGTGATGGTACTGGTGATGTTGGTTGTAGTAGTAGGGGAGTTCCTTTGTCAGTGATTTGATTAGATTCAACTTAATCGAGAATTTAAACGATCCTCTCTTACACGCATGCATGCATGTGAGAATGCATGAATGCATTCATGCATTCATTCACTTACACACACATTCAGTAATTCATTTCGATCGAATATACACGCATGCACGCACACACGCATTTCTCGTATTCTCAGAGGTTTGTCTGAACACCCAATTCCCCGTAATGCTAGGGGAAAAAGGTAGTCTAGTAATTTTAGAATATAACAAGTACTTCTTTTTTGTTTTAAGAAATTTTTTTTTTTTGTTAGAAAATGTTTTATCTCATTTTAAGAAGGATTTCTGTTATCGATCTGTTTGAAATCTTTTTATTCGAAATTTCTTTCGTACGATTTAATTGGATAAAGACTTTTTAGGTTAATTTTATTATTTCTTTTTTAATTGATTTGGTTAATTATACGAAATGGGATATTATAGTTTACTTTTTTTTTAAATTAACTTCATTGATAGGTCCGTAAATTTGTAAATTAGCTAATAATACTTAACAATAAATTGTAATTACTTGATAGTGTGTGTAACCTAATCTAATTTGTAATCTAATGTAGGTTATGTTACAAATTTCTAATTTTTAAATAGTTTCTTATTGGATTTAGTTTTGAAATTGACCAAAAAATTCTTTAAGCATATTTTAAAGTTTTCTTTTTTTATTGCAATTAAGCTTTAAATTTCTTCATTACATTTTGAAGTACTCGGATGAGATTTAAAGTTTGAATCAGTTGAATGAGAAATCAAACAAATTTTTTACATTGAACAATCGTTTTTTAAATGAATTCAAAGTTTTTTAGGTTGGGTCAAACATCTTCTGATAAGCCAATAATGAATTTTTTGTAATGCTAAAAGTTCTTCAAGTTATAATTAAAAATTTATTATGAAATAAGTATTAGTATTATATTTTTTGAGATCATTAGATGTCATGTAACACGAGTAAATGGTTGAATAAGTTTCTAGTTTTTCTCTTTTAACCAGTTTGTACCGACATTAACGTAGGGTCACACTGACAGGGGTCAGACTGCATGCACCCAAATGCGGGTTGACGTAAACCTCGTTTGTAACACCACGGATGACTAATAATCTCCTACCACTACTACTTTTATTTATTTATTTTTTTTTTATAATGAAACTCGTTAGAATACTTTTTTTCTATGATAAGATATTTCAAATTTTGTTTGAATTATTTTTTATTATTTTTTATTCGTCATTTTGTAATTGATTTTACAAAATTTTATACAGTGATCGTCATAATCTGAATTAAATCAAATATTCAATCATATTTACATATTATATATGATTACACATATTTATTATTCTATTATTTTTAATAAATTATTAAATATTTATACCATCATTATTATTATTATTATAAATAATATTTATTTATCATTTTATGCAGATATTTACAACATCATATTAGGAATTAATCAAATATTCAATCATATTTACATATTACATAAATTACACATATTTAATAAAATATTAAATTTCATATTTTATTATTTTATTAATTTTATTAAATTATTAAATACATATATACCATTATTATTATCATAAATAATATGTATTTATTACTATATATATACTTTATTATTATAATTGTTAGAGTTGACGTCAGGGTTGCGTCAATGTCAAATTACCATTTGAAAAAATTAATTAATTATGCATTCTGTAAATTTATAAAATATTCCCACGATTTGAAGGAATATAATATAAGCTAATTTATTACAAACTATGTGTGCAAACGAGACCTTCTTCTAACAGTGAGGTTTATCGTGTTTCACCTTTCGTAAAAGGCAACCAATGTCTTCAATGAGGTTAATTAGAAAATTCCTCGACTAAAACCTCGACCTTTCTCTCTCTCACTCACTCGATTCTTCTTCTCTTCTCTCTCTAGCCCTTCCATGATTCCCTCCACCCCCCCCCTCCTCCCCCAACCATCCAACTTCCACCATCATAAACACCAATTCCTCCTACTATTTCTGAACAAACGCGCGTTGGTGTTTATCCACTCTTCGATGCGACACTCGGAAACCTTTGAAGGGAACGTTTTCGAAATGTTTACCGCCTTTCTGAACCTAGGTAACAGATTCGAGTCAAACTTTACTTGCAATTTCTCCTTCCTTTGCGTAAAAGTTCAACGAATGAGTTTTATTACGACTTTGGAATTTTCTTTTGACCCTTAAGGTTAGATTTAATTTCGAATTTAAATCAAATCGCGAGAGTTGAAGATAAAAAAGAAAACAAAATGATGGTGGGATTCAATAAAAAGTTCATTCTCTTTTTTTTTTATTTATTATTTATTATTTTTAATTCGGTTTTTTTACAACCTTTTATTGAACAAATATTTCAATTTTACTCGTATCATTCAAATATGGTTTCAAAAGAAAAAAGAAACATAGCTGATCTGGCAAAGAATGAAGAAGCCAAGATGGCCGCGTAAGGGAAAAAAGCAAATGGTGGAGATCACTTTGGATAATCTTTGAAGAATTTCTCCGTTGTTCATTAATCAAAGCATAAAATTCGAATGTGAATGAGGAGAATGTGGGTGGTAGTAGTGGTGGTGTTTAGAAGATGAAATAGACGGTGTTAAAGAGCAGTACGGAAGTTTATGATGCTCAGTCGAGTAAAATGGCGGGGAGGGTAAGTAAGGTTAGGAGGAGAGGAAAGAAGGGAGAGGGAGGGGTATAGGCATCCAAAGTCAGAGTTAGGGGGATTGGTTAGTCACGCGAAAGCAACTTGCATCGACGTAGAAAAGTTTAATGACCGACCGAGACGTCTAGCATAATTAACGTAATGCTCGTTAAAGGGCAACGACGCCATATTGCACACTGACGCTTAGGTTAGTATAAGTATGAACGCAAAAGTCAACGAGTATAAAGAACATTTTCTTTACTCTTCAAGATATTTGATGTTTTATTATGATAATAATTATTGTAATAGTAATAATAATATTGTTCTATGGAAATATTTTTGTTTGATTTTTATTAACACATTTTGCGCGGAACTTAGCCGCCAAAATCTTAACGTGTAGCTGACCATTTAGTACAGTTCGAATACAAAATTTCTTCTACATAAAATAACTTTGGTTTTTGAACGTTTATAGGTTGTCTTAATAAAAAAATAATTAATAATAAATTTAAAAAATAAAAGAGAAATAAAAGAGAAACCACACAGGCGTGTTTTTCGTTGAGCAGAAAAAGCCCTTCAAGTATTTCTCCCGACATCAGAGGTGTCGGCTTTCACTGGGGAGGGGGGGAAAGGAGAAGAGTACGAAGGGAAAAAAAGAAAAGGGTGAAGGGAGGAAGAGAGTAGAAGAAGAAGGAGAAGGTCGTATATGCTTCACGTTAGTTGTCTCTTCTATCTTTGTCTTTCTCACGGAACCTAATCAGCCGGACGCGCCCCCACTCCTCTTTTTTTCACCAAAAAAGGGCACCCCCCCTTGTTCCCCCTTGTTACTCTTTTTCTACTCTTTCAAGAGCACCGAAAAGTGCTGCTTGTGTCGTTGATCACGAAACGTAACACCGTCGTTGCAGTAGAGACGATGATCGAAGTAAAAAATAGGATGATGGGGTGGGGGGTGTCTCGAGAACTCTTACAAATGTCACGTGATCCCCCGATTTCTTCCTTCTTTTCTTCACCAATTTATTTTTCTTTTTATAGTTTTCTTTATAATAAATTATTTTAAACAAATGTTTTATATATATATATATAATTATACACATCTTATTAAATGCCACTCACGAAGAGTGGTGTTTCTTTTTTGAATATTTGGTTTCAATCAAATCTGACAATTTTAAGAATTTTAAAAAAATGTAAAACAATATGATTGTAATTTTACTTACCTGTTACTTAAACGATCATCACATAACCGTAATACCCAGTAATATAATAAAACTATTTAAAAATACGTAACCTAAGTCAAATTGAGATTACAATATCTTCAAAAGTATTGATAAGAATACCAATGAAAGAGAAATGCGTTTAATTTCGTTTCGTTTACTGATTAAGTATTCCTTTGTTTGAATTCAACATTGCAGAAAGATAAAATTATAAAAGCAGTAGTAGCAGCAGCAGCATTTCTCTCTCTCATAGTAAAAAAAAAACAGTAGAAGCAGAAGCAGCAGCCAGTAGTCGTCAGAGATCATTTCGAGTGGGTACCAAATGAATTCGCCATTTTAACTGAACACAAGAGCCATTTACTATACATTCGTATAATTCCTCATTGAAGTACTTTTAACGTTATCTCTCGTTTAATCTTTTTTTTTTATTTTTTTATTTTATATATTTGATTTTAATTTTTCTTCAAACCACCCCCTCACTCCAACCCCAAACCCGCGACCCAAACCCTGACCTATTCCATCAAAGTATAATTTAGGAAATGAACATTCTTTTCAATGTGTATGTTTTTTTTAATTTGGTTCCCATGTTCTTTTAAGTGTATTTGTTTTTTTATTTTTTTATTTTAAATCATCTCACTGATCTTTTATTTGTATTCAAAAGAATTTTACTCTCTCTTTCACTAGTATTTCTTTTTATTTTATTTTTCTATTAGCATAATTGAAATTTTACTAAACACAAATGTGTTATGTGTAATATAAAATATATATATATATAATAAATAATTAATAAAATAATAAATTATATAATAAAAATATATAATAAAATAATAAAATTATTTTATAAAGATATAATAAAATTATATAATTAAATATAGTAAAAAATATAAATATTTTATATTATTTTTATATATTTATATATAGATATATATATGTAAGTATTTCTTGTTCGTATAAATAATTAATCATTTTTTTATATTTTTTTAAATTACAATCTTTTCAACAAATCATATTTTTATTTTGCAAGATTAAAATATACTCACGTGTTCATACAATTATTAATCTCTCTCTCTCTCTCATTTTAATATATATTATTATTCTTATAACCCATTTTGATTAATCTTTATAATTAATCATTTTAATCTTCATACTTTTTTAAACACAATAAAATAATTTTATAACACACACACATTAACCCAATTTTTGTAATCACTATTATAAAATTACTACTAAAAAGTTATTAATCATTTTTATCAATAAGACACCACCACCATCATTATTCTTAAATGATTTTTTTTTATTGAACTTTATTTCAAAGACCCCTTCTTTTTATTTCTCCTTCATAAAACGTGAAATCCCTTTTGAGAGTCTTTAAAAGTGTATAATATGTATGTATATGTGTGTGTGTGTGTGTGTGTGTGATAAAGAGAGTAGGATAACCGTTGTATAGGGGTGGTGATAAAAGGGGGTGCTGGTGTTCTAGAATTGAGAGAGGGGTTGCAAGAGGTGGCGAAAAGCTCGACATAGAAAGAGAGAGAGAGAGAAGAGTTGATCGGCTTCCGAAAACTCATCGGCCTAATCCCCCGAAAATTCAGTCCTCTTTCTTCTTAATCCTCACAGCACCCCTTCACCCCCTTTTGACGGCGGCCATTGTCTCGTCAGATTCATTTTCTCTCTTTCTCTACTCTTATCGGTAGTCCTTGACGATTCTTATTCTTCTTTTCTTTTTCTTTTTAACCTTTTCTTCTTATTCCTCTTCGATTGTCTCGATCCAACAAATTTAATAAGTCCAAATCTGGAACTTAGTTTCTTCTTATTGTTAGTATTTAACGAGATTTCTTCCAATTTTATTTCTTCAGTAAATCCTTCGAGAAATAATAGGTTAAGTATCTTCTTCTTGGAAGCCACATTGCTTTTTTTTTAACGTAGATTTCATCCACATTACCGATCGAGTCATTTTTTGTTGTTGTAATTTTTTGTTAGTTTCTTTTTTTGGATTTAGTTGTACGAAAATTGTTACCGACCGAGTAATTAGTTTTGATAGTTTCTTCTAAGTTGCCATCTTTGATATATATATATATGGAGGGTAGAGGTAAGGAGAATCATCTGTATATATGAAAAAGTGTCCGTCGAAATGCATTAAATTAGGGTGGCGCCACATTAGCATCAGGATAAATTTCATAGGAAACGCCAAATATTATTAAAGTAGGATTGAGAAATAAACAAGGAAAGAAAAACTTCCGCTAAGTTATAGCACGCTTTTCAAAATCCTCATAAAGTAGGAAACAACATATAATGATTTTTTGTGTATCATTTTTTAACGTCTATTTAGTGAATATTAACTAACTTACTTATTTACTTTACTTATTATTTTAACTCGGCATACTTCAATTCGTTTACAATTGCTACATTCATACCATACCCTTTGTCTACACCAGCGCCATTCTGAAAGGTTTTTGAACTGTTATTTATAGCATACAGCTGGACACTTTTTCAAATTTTCTCCCATATGAGATGATTCTCCTTACGTCTACTCTCCAAAATATATATAACTATTATTTAAATATATATTTATTAATATTTAATTTATTGGAATAGTAATAATAATAATTTATCAATGTAATCTTATATGAAAAGATTAAATGTTCAATTTGTGAAGATATCATCTCATCTTATTGTAGAAACGATTAGGATTATTAACCAATACAATTCCATTGTCCTTTCTTGATTCTCATGGGAACCATCGATGTTCTTTGACATGATCTTGAAACCTAACTGTACATTTCTATAGTTTCACGTTTCCTATATATATGTATATGTATATATATATGTATCTAATTTCCGTGCTTCCTGCTGTAAACCCTAAAGATGAGATAGAGAGAATAGAGAACATGAAACAAGCTTTCCCATAGGGAATTTAGTTACACCAAGGAACGATGAATACCGTCCGCAGAAACGTGCCACGATTCAGATAACCGGATGAAATCGGCCAGAGTTCACCCATTGTAGTTTAGTACCCGCGAGAAACCCTTAAAGCTCCTTCGTCAATTCCACGAAAACCTGTAGGCCCTTTCCATGCTTCCCTACCTTCCCCTCTATCCCCCTAACCCCTCTGTTCCAACCATTTCAGTTTTAAACCCATTCCTCACTTTCGCTTAGTTAATTCTTTTATCCAATTTTCAACGCGTGACATGACTTTTTACCTGTTAACTGACGTTGAAATATTAATGCTTTGTATTCTACATGCATATATGTATATATATATATGTTTTATTTTAATATAAAATACATTTGTGCAAGTTTGATATAAAAGAGGAATTCATATTTCTCTTTGATTGAGGTTATGTTTCTTTGATTTTAATTTTCATTGTTTTTATTCATTTATTATATACCATGTTTGTATGGATCGAATATTAATTTTGTTTAATTGTTACAATGTCAATTTTGATTACGATTAAATCAAATTTTCAATAATTTAATTAACAATGTAATACCAAGATGAAAATATCATTTCAAATGGTAAAGTGGACAACCAAGAAAAAGTTGTTGATTCAAATAGTTAGAGAAGTATGTGGTGTAAAAAAAAGAAGTTCCTAATCTTAAAAACATCGAAAAATGGAATATTCAAAATGGTGGATTTTTACATGGAAGAAACGTGTGTTGATTGGTTGGTTTATACATCATCAAGGATAATTATAACATGTTTGAGCGAATATTAATGTAATTGTTACAATGTTAATTTTAATTGCAATTAAATCAAACCTACAAATAATAAAATTCAAAAAAGAAAATAAATTGTTTAAAGTTGTTTGTTCAAATAAGTTGAGGAGTGTGTGGTGTAAAAAAAGAGGTTTTCTAACCTTAAAAACATTTCAAAATAAAATATTCAAAATGGTGGATTTTTATATGAAAGAAACGTGTGTTAGTTGGTTGGTACGTCATCGAGGATAGTGTGGGAATAGTAGAAAGGTGATAATTAGACGAGCTTTTCTAATTACGAGTCAACGGATGGTTGCACGTACGCGAACTGCGTTAGAGATATCTTTCTAATTAGCATTGGCCTTTTTAAAAAACACTACATCAGGTACTACTAATAGTAAGAATAATGGTAATACTAGTGCATTATGGGTAGAATATGAATGTAGTATGATGGTGGTGATGGTAATAGTAGTGGTGTTTGTTAAGGGTTGGGTTTGTAGTATTTATTACGATGGAAAAAGAAACTGGGGATATTAGCTGATTGAATGTTATTTGTTCTATCTTTCATTTTTCCTTTTATTTTTTCTAAAAGGATCTTCTAATGAAACAACAGTTTAATAATAAAATTAAATATTTGTTTAATTAATAACCAAATTGACGAATTGTTTAGAATAAACAAAAAAAAAAAGGGTCAAAAGTTCACGAAGTTAAGTTACACTCAATTTTTATTTCAAAGTTTACCTATAAAATTTTGAAAAAGTTTACCATAAAGATTATTTTCTTTTGTTTTTTAGTTTTTTTTTCTTATTGTTCTCGTTAGAATAAAATGAGAAGTAAATTTTGATCATTTTTTCAACTTTCTTTTCTTTCTTGAGTTCCAATTTTACCCACCATACCCATTTCTTGTATTTTACTTATATAAGAGAGAACATTCTGGTCCTTGATAAAAAAGGGAGTGAGGGAGAAAAGGGAATTGAGTTGAATAAGGACAACATGTCTCTTGCGGTTTGTATAATTCTAAGCAAATTTGTGCTACGATCGTGAGTTGAATACTTGATATCGTTTTACTTCAAACTTACGTATCATATTTTCTGGAAAATTTAATTTCTAGAGAATTTATTTTAACAAAAAAAAAATTATAATTTCAAAAATTATCCTTTTGAATAACAAAATTTTACACCCCCTGTATGTGTGTTGTGTGTAAAATTTCATGTAAATAAAATTTAATCAAATATAAAATATAATAATAAATAAATATAAATAATTAATAATTTAATATACCTAATGGAACGTATAAATTAATTTACAAAGAGATATTGAATTTAATTTATCAAATGAAATGAAATAGAATGAAATGAAATTTCGATAAAAAAAATAAACAAATTTGATCTAACCCCTCAACCGCATATAATAATTAATTTAATAATAATTTTAATAATATTGTCATTAATTTATATTGTATATTATTTTTCTAATGATTCATTTGTTTTTGAATTAAATTAAAAGTAACCATAAATAACATTACATGATTACTAGATTTACCAGAGTTAACCTCAAAATAGAATAAAACAAAATGGTTCACGATCCATTTTAAAATGAATTACAATTTGTAATTATAATTCAATAAAGGAAAAGAAGACGCAATAGTCTGGATGACGATTGTATAAAAAGGAATCAACGATAATAACAACGACAAATAAGAAGAAACAATATGGAAGAAGAAGAAGAAGAAGAAGAAAAAAAAATGGCTACGTGTATAAACGTCAAGAACAAATATGGCGATCATGTTGACTCACTCAACTTGGGTGTGATGCTTCCCTTTAATTTGGGTTCCAAGCAGTCATCACAACCTTTTTGAGTGAGCGAACAAGTTCGTTTTTATCATCAAATTGAAAATTGGCGGGAAAATCATTTCCAAAGGGATCTACTTAACCTACAAAATTATTAATATCATTTTAATTATCATGAATAAATTTTTTTTTTAATAAAAAATATATTATATTCTTGTGTAATTAGTATGCGTTTATGTGAGTGTGTGTGTGTGTGTGTATTAATTTGTTTAATTTTGATTGAATAATTTATTCGACCTATTATTTATCAGTTTCATGTTACAAGAAGATATTTAAAATAGCAGCCATTTGATATTCAAATTAAATCTTATGAAATTGTCTTTCTTTATCGATCGAAACAACGAAACAACCAACAGGGAATGATATTCATTATCGATAATTTATAAAAGAAAACATGCAAATACTTAGTAAAACGAGGTGGGGGAGGGAGAGAGAGTTATTATCGGTAAAATAACGAGGACGAAGAGAAAAAAAAAATGAAGAAAAAAGGAAAAGAATAATCGTGCCTGTTGAGTTGTATCGAAAGATATTTTTTTTATTATTTTTTATCAAAAGAGAACAAAAAAAAAACATGAATAGACTGTTAGGTTAGTCAAAAAATTTCGTTCCGATTGATATTTCAAATAAAACTGTACTATAACTTTTTTTTTTTTTTAGGTTATATCGATCACTAAAGTTTTCACCAATTTAATATATCGATTTCAATTAAAACATTTCAACAAATTTTTGTTTCCTTTTGGATAAAAATATCTAAAAATATTATTTTATACACATTTATGTTTAAATATGTAAAATAGGTTATGTGTCAATGATCATATATATATATTTCTCTTGAATTTTATTTATCCATATTTTTCTAACAATGAAAAAAAAGTACTCATCGATCATAAAATAAAAACGTCATTGGACATTCAATTGACTCGAATCGATCGTCCTCGAACCTTCGACACCCGCCATATTGGCGCCAATCGTCGGCCGATTAGAAATCATACATACTATTGTCAATCTTTCATTATTCCCCCAACCTCTCACTCACTCAATTATATATGTATGTATGCATAGTTACGACATGGTATTAACGTATGCGTGATTTAAACCATTACGAAGATAATGGACACTAAATTGCGATCTAAGATCCGATATATGTATGTGTTCATTTCTTTTAATAAAAATTCTTTTTTGTAGAAAAATCTGCGAGGTCTATACAGAAAAGTTAATTGAAACTTAGATTATAGGTTAAGTTTCATACAATTTTTTTCAATGGCGAGTGTATAAATAAAAGATTGTTAAAGAACACGTAATCTATATGAAATAATAACTTGTTTTTTTTTTTTTTCATTTTTATTTTACAATTATTTTTATTCATAAAAACGTGTAACATAATTGTATACTATTATCATTATTATAGTAATTTTTTTTTTATAAACCACAACACTGAATCCTAGTATTGTTTATCCAACAAATCAAAGATAAAATTGATATACAATATTAAATGAATCAATCTTTCGAAGCAATTTGTCAGCAGACACGTGCATTGCCAACTTCTTAAAGTAAAAAGGCACGAGATAGCGATAAAATAAAACCTAAAGCAACTGTGTCAGTGTGAGAGAAAGAGAACTAAAGTATCAAAGAAATAAATAAAAAGATAGAAGAAGAAGAAGATAATAAGTAAGCCATGGGCAAAGGAACGATAAATTGTTTTCCACGCTGGCGAATGGAATTTATCGATGTCTTTCTGATATTAGCAACAAAGGGTCAGAAAGAGATAGAAGAATAATAATAATAAGAAGAAACTTGAAATTGAAAGCAATGGAACAATACAAGAGACAGCAGGCAGTAGATAGTAGTAAAAGGAAGGGCCAGGGGTAGGGTGGGGAGGGGAAACAGTAGGACAAGATAGAAGGTTGCAAGAGGAAGGGTTAGGTGAGGGATAAAGTGGGGGTAATAAAAAAGTTAATTGTCCCGCGTTCAAAGGTGAAGGCTCTCGTGCTTCGACGCCAACTATAAATTGGGTCGCGACCCCATCGAGAAAACTTCTGCTTGCAAATACGTAATCGTGCCTTCCCAAAGACGATCATCAAGTATTACTTATACTTATACTTATATTACTATTATCACCACTATTGTTGCTGCTGTTAGTACTAATATTATCTTCACTATACTGCTCTCTTCTTTTATTTCTTTCTGGTATTTTTCTTTTCTTTCAGTTCAATAAAATGCTTGTTCGAACCCTTTGAACTTGGCTTCTTATCATCCAAATGATTTTTTTCTTTTCATAATATCAGAACGTTTTAATTTTCTTTATGAGAATTTATTTGTTAGTTGATCAAAGTTTAAAGTTAAATCGTTGACAGAATTAATGTCGATTTTGAGGTTAGTTTTTTTCTTAATGCCTATTGTCCATCTACTCCCTGTACATTTAGAAATCATGATGCAACAATAAGTATATATGATTTTGTAAGTTAGAATTAAAATGTTTGAAAGTTAAATCGTTGCAAGGATTAATGACGATTTTGAGGTTAGTTTTTTTCTAAAATCCTTTTGTCCATTTACTCCCTTAGAATTAAAATGAGATTAATGACATTTCAATTTAATTTCTATTCACTGACAAATGTAATCATTTTATTTGTTACTATCTTTTTATAAATTTAACGTAGTTGTTTATAATTATCTTAACAATTAGCATTTACGACAAATTTTTTATCCTAATTACACACATACGATAAATAACATACCATATGCCTACACATATGTATATGTTAGACACTAGTATACAAGCAGGTATTATTCCGTAGGGTAATTTTGATTCGCGGCTTCGTCGAAGCGAATAATTCCGGTGTTTTCAAAGTTGGTCTGTGGTACGCTAATTGCGTACAATATCTGTGACAAGTTGCATCCATGTCTTTTACGTACGCGTTCAACGTTTACGGTGAAACTCCTTCGAATGCGAAAATTAACTCTTCCATTCCCTCTTCTTCTACATTTATATATGTATATATATGTGTGTGTGTGTATGTGTGTGATATCCCTCTGAGAAAGTACATTGTCACAAACTACAATTCATTAGCCACCATCTTTTTTCTTGCTTTTCTTTTTCTACAATCGTCATTTGCATGTTAACCTCAAAAACCCCTGTGTCTGTCTCTCTGCCACACACAACACACACGCGCACACACACACACACGTCCGGACATTTAATTTCAATCTAAAAATAAAACACAAATTTATTTTCTTTATTTTAAATCAAACACAATTTTAATTTCGCAACAATTTAATGTTTAAAAATATTCCCGTTGGGTGTAAGTTGCTCATACTGTTGTCCTTATTACGAAAAGAGTATTTTAAACTTAAGTAACGTGACATGAATATAACGAAACAAAGTCCCGTTTGGTGAAGTCAAACCACGTTGGGAACAGTGAGTTAGTTACTCTTCTAACATTTCTCGTTTAATTAACTCTTAACTCGTGGTGAGTTACGAAAAGTCAACTTTCAAAATGTTGCGTGTATCATTAAAGATGCATGTTTGTGTTCTATCTTTATAAAACATAATAATAATAATAATAATAATAATAATAATAATAATATCATCATCTGTAATTAAATCTTAAACTTCGAATAATTGATTGGATACATTTAGAGGTTAGAAATTTGGAAAGGATAATAGTTTTTTATATTAAATTTTGGCAAAGAATATTCGTGCCATGTCAGATAAATTTAAAATTATCTCTGGAGACTTTAAGAAAGCTTTCTAAAGCTCATGATTGTGTGTAGTAGCATTCGGAGTTGAATACGAGCCGAAAAGCTATGGTTAGCCAAGAGAATTAGACTCGACGAAGCGAAATAAGAGGAGGGTAGGAGGAAGGGAGGGAGGGGGTATATGTAAGAAGGAAGAAGGTAGGATTTGAAAGACGATGATGAAGAAGATGGTAGTGGTTGGTGGGTGGGTTGGTAGTAGGCGGATAAAAGAGAAGTGGGGTTTAGGGTTAGGTTGGGGACTTGAGTGTGCCAAGTGGAGTCAAGTGGTGAGCCAAGTATACTGTCCAGACGTGGCAACGTTTCACTTCTTTAGCTTTGGAACGCGTTTCTAATATCCTTTGTTGGATACGTACTTACGTATCTCTGCCTGGAATATAAACGACCACTGAATTGGTCACTTCGGACACGGTTAGTTACTTTCTACACTCGTACACTTGGTTGGCTCGGTTGTTAGATTACTCAGTTGTTGGGTTGGTAATATTAGTGGAAATGATTTTAATATTACCAGAATTTTCATATTACTTTGATTGTTTTGTTGTTGTTTTATTTTGGAAAATGGAAATTATGTGTTAATAGTTTTGCTGAATAAAATTAGAGTGTCTTCTTTTTTTTTTTTTTATGAATCATTTAAAACTTTGAATCGTTTTGTAATTAAGTTTTGAGGTTTATGTTATTTATGTCATAGTTGCATTGTACAATTTTTAGATTAGTTTTTGATTACTGAAAGTTTGAAGTAGACATTTGCTACAATTGTCCAGTGTGTGATAGCTTGGTAATCCTATGTTTTTAGGAAAGTTATGTCATTTTATACTAAATTCAGAGACACTGAGTAACAAATTTTGTATCATACTTATGTTTCATTTCGTAGAATGAATTATAGAAACTTTGAAAAGTTTGAAATGTTAGTTCGTCATATTAAATCTAACAATCATATTTTAATTAAATTTAATTAAAACTAAATTTATCAAATCAAATAAATGTATTTATATATATCAATCGTGTTTTATCGAATATTTATAGTCATTAAAATGATCAACAAAATTCGAGGTGTGATAATCATTCGCCATTTTTTTTGCCGCCATATGTAAATCTGTCAGCCATGTTTAATTTTTGTTTTTATTCTAACCTAGCGAGTATCTATCGTTAGCTATTTCATTATAATATTATTTATAAATAAATTATTATATTATATTATATTATAATTTAAAAATTATATACAGCTTTTTTTGGTTATTTGTGATTACTTTGAATAATAAATAAAAAAAAAAAAAGAAAATTACAACATGTTTTTAATCGAGCGAGCAGCTCTTGATCACTTGACCCACATACGTTTCTAATCCCTTAGAAATTTTACTCTCGAGATGATATGTAAAATATATATATATATATATATATATATATATATATATATGCATACTCTTCTTCAACATTAATCTCTTTGTGCGGTTGTTCCTAATAAAGTGTGCGACACTTGGCAAAAGTTTCACATACACACACACACACACGCATATACATATATATAATATACTTTTTGCCTTTAAAGTTTAGTCTCTTTCAGTACGTACAAAACTTAAAAAGAAAGAAAATGAAAAGGGACAGATGTACCAGTTCGTCTTGCCAACCTTTTCTCACCTTTTTATTTTCTTTTTTTTACTACATCCAACATTATCAAACTTTCAAATACTTTTTACAATCATTTAGTCTCATACTAATGTAAAATATACTAATTATTAATCAATTTTATCAGCAAATGATTTTCGCGCACCCTCTAAAAAAAAATATCCTGAAATATCTCAACAAAATTTTTACGATAATTTTTCAGATCATTTGAGCAAACATTTGTTGATGAAATTTGATTTAATAAATTAAATCAAATAAAATAAAATTAAAAAAAAAAAGAAGAAAACAAAATGGAGGAATAGTAATGAAGAAAGGGAATCATTTTCACTGCAATGATTCGAAATAAATCGGAACTGTAGATAAAACGATAGATAGATAGATAGATACGATGAAATAGTATCGAAGAGGAGTAGGGGGTAGGGGGTGGGTTTATATGCGTTACGGATGAAGGGAAATAAAGAATCGAAGCACAAAAGGCGAGTACAGTCAGTCGCGCGTATAAAATCGCCAAGAGTACACTGCCACCAACATGACACGAACAAATACACAACTGTATGTATCTGCATGTATGTACCTGTATGATTGTGTGTGTGTGTGTGTGCAATGTACTAAAAACACACAGTAGTTTCGTTGCTTGGAATTTTTTACGTGCACGTACCGTCCCACGTTTTGCAAAAGAGACCTCTACCCATCTACCTGGGTTTCCAACCCCTCTCTCCATTCTATCCTCTCACTCACACACTCATGCAAACTCCACTACTACCACATCACCTTTCGATGTATTTTCTATTTTATCTTTTTTTTTTCTCTTTCCAACCCGGGACGAACTTTTAACCTGATTATTTTTGCCACTATCGTGTTCCACCACCCTTTTTTTTCTTCGATATGCTTCTGTAACTTGTGTACGTGTATTAATGTGTGTGTGTTTGTGTTTATGTGGGATGCAGGGGTTGGAATATCTTCTGTACACTTTCTTCTTCTTCTTCATCTTCTTCTTTTTCTTCTTCTTCTTTTTAATTTTTTTTTTAAGTTTTTTTTTTCTTCTTCTTTTTCTATGAAACCACAAAACTCTCTAGAGGATATTCATCTTCACTCCTTTTCTCTATCTTTATCTTGTATATCCTGTATCTTCTATTTTGTTTTTTTACCTTTCCCTTTTACCATTCTATATACACCCTTATTCCTACTCTTTTGGGGTTCTTTGTACACATACACTCAATAAAGCGTTGACGTTACTTTGAGATAACTCCACTTCGTGTTTCTTTCTTTCTTTCTTTCTTTCTTTCTTTCTTTCTTTCATTCTTTCATTCTCACTTGATTTTATTTTATTTTATTTATAACCCCTTTTCATTTCTTTCTATCAGAGTCATGGATTTTTTTTTTTTTTTTTTTTTTGTATATATTCAACCTTTTTAGTATAGGAAAGATATTGTAGAATCTTTTGAAACTATAGAAGATTTTTTATTTATTTGTTTCTTTGAAGTCAGATGATTATACGAGAAAGAATAACTGATATATTTTTTTCTTCATTATTAAAATATTAAATTATTTGTCAGGATGAATTTTTAGTATTGTATTTCAATTGATAGAAATAAATGAAAAAAAAGAACGTAATATTGTTATTATTATTTTATTAATAATAATAATATATATTATTATTTTTTTCTTTTTAAATAATAAACTTTAATAAAATTAAATTACTATAGTTCTAAAATAATTGTTAACTAATAAGAACAGATGTTATCGTAACAAATAACATTCTAATTTCCATTTTATTGTCTCTCTAAAGTTGATCCTATAAACATCAGTATTAACAGCAACAGCTGGTAAGAATATTGCAAATGTATTATGTATATGTATGTGTATCTATGTATGTGTGTAAAATAACATATAGCAAGAACAATTTCGTTGCACAAACCCTTAAAACATTACTGAACATGTCTTTTCGTGCTAAACGTGAACTGTAGAATTTCTCTAACCCATTTCTCTACTCTTTACACTTTACCTCTGACCCTTATCTTCATACCTACTCGTACCAACCAAGGTGGTAGTATTCCCCCCTCCTTCTCCCTCAGCCCCTCTCTTACCCCTGTGCTTCCAATTTACGCCACCAGAAATCCGGCCAGCTTATCGTACCATTTAATTAGCAACCGCTTTGCCAACGTCCACGTTGTCATTTCTGCGTGAATGCGTATATAGTGTTCATTCTCACATATATATATATATACACACACATATATACATACTTAGATGTTTTGTCTCTTTCCGTGTGATTACTTATAGGAAGGAGTAAAGATATAATTAACGAGGTGTTATCAAACTCTTAGAGGAAATTAGTATGTTATGGTTATTATGTTTGGGAATTGAACATTAAACTATAAACTACCCCCTATATTTCGATTATTTTTAAGTATAATAAGTATATTGTAATCAGTATCAATTGGTAATTAATTATGTTCTATTTGTGTTTTGTTGTATGTTTTTTTATTAATATTGAATAGGACTGATAAAGAGTGTTCATTGAATTTTTTTATTAAAGAAATATTTGTGTTTATGTGGAAAGGGGTTGTAAGTGTTGTAAAAGTTTTCGACAAATTTTTTCAAAAATTGTTAAGATTGAGATTAATATTATTATATATTTGAATATTATTTTTGAATAATATATAAATATTTAAAAATAATATTCATACAATATTCAAAAATAATATTCATACAATATTTAAAAATAATATTCATACAATATTCAAAAATAATATTCATACAATATTTAAAAATAATATTCATACAATATTCAAAAATAATATTCATACAATATTTAAAACTAATATTCATACAATATTCAAAAATAATATTTAAATATTTTATATTATTTGAATATTATTTGAATATTATATTTGTATTATTTGGATATTATATTTATAGTATTTGAATATTTATTTAATATTATATTTATATTTATTTATATTATATTTATTTATATTATATTATATTATATTTAGATTATATTTATATTTATTTATATTATATTTATTTATATTATATTATATTATATTTAGATTATATTTATATTTATATTTATATTATATTATGTATATATAAATATAATATTATATTATTTTTTTTCTTACCCCGTTTTAAATCATAGTTAGGTTAAGTTAGGGTAGGTTAATCATAGTGTTAATTCCTTCACGTTAAATATTTTTTTTACAAAATACAATTATTGGGAGAGGATATTGAAGGGTTGTTTTTGATTTGTTTTTACCTTCCTGTCTATTGTTTAATTTTATTTTTTAATTCTTTTTTTGGAAAATGTTGTTAGAGTTTTAATTAACCATCCACCCCTTTATCGGTTGGCAAATTTTTAATTAACGTATAAACTGATGATACCATCTTGGTAGTGGTAGTGGTAGTGGTGATTATATTTGTATGTGTGAATTTGTTTTTATTATATGCATTGGTAAAGATTAAAGTATGTGTATATTTATGTGTGTGTATGTAATCAGATTAATATTTTATCAAACAACGTTATCACGTTTCAATGTTGGATACTTTAAATTGATGGGGTGAATAAAAAATAGGATGATGGGATAATGGGATTTTTATTTTTTATATTTAACTAAATGTTTAATAAAAAAAAGGAATATATTGTAATGGTATTTCTTATGGTTTAAATACGTGATTTTATAAATGAATGTCTTATTATGAAAATTTGATATAAATTATTCAAACAAATTTAGTTTTATAAAATTTATAATGAAATCAATATTTTATTATTTATTTATTCATATATTAATATTTATCTTTCCTTTGTTTCCAGGTTAGTATATTGAGCAACATCCTTAAGCACTATTAGTAAGTTTTAATGAATTATTTATCATAAATTATGAATATTTATTTTTTCACACTATTAACACGTTGGTGCGCCACGTCAGCCATCGGTGACTGACACTAAACTTTCCGTTTAGGCCGCGTCAGTCACAGGTGACTGACACTCAACTATCTTTTTCAATACAAAATAACACCTGTGGCCTGACGACAATTTTCCTAAAAATTCACGTGGCGTTCAACGTGTTAAAAAAAGAAAATAGTTTGAATTATCGAAGCATCATACAATAATAAATTGTTTTAGATAAAATTACTAGAAAGATCATTCTATTCTAGGGGGAAAAAAACCTAGAAGCATCATTTACTTGATTCTTTTTCATTACAACGAAATTCATTATGTTCATTATATCATCCCAAAGGGGGTAAGGAAATATTGCATGCTCGTAATCCGATAAATTACGAGTAAATGTATGAAACCTTGGGTTAGATGGGTTGGAAGGGTTGCAAAGGGGATTTGTTGGAGAAATGATAAGAGTGGGATAAAGGTAATAACTCGTAGCTATGTATGGGCAACCTATATATTACTAAATATATATGTGTGTATGTAGTACACATTTGTCGTTTGAAGATTCCTTTTCTTTCACTTTTCAAATAACTTTCTAGATTAGATTCTTTTCTTTTTTCTTCTTTTTTTCTTTTTTTTTTATAAGTCATAAAATGTAAGGCATCGTTAACTTTATGAAAGAAGAGAAGAATGTTGTTCAAAAGGAAAGAAACAAAATTGTATGTGTGTGTGTTTGAAGACTACATTTTTCTCTATAACCAAAATAAATCACTGAGAAAAATATTTCTAGTAATTTTCTAGTAATTTTTCTTTCCTCCATTTTTTATATTTTTATATTTATGTTGACTTGTGTTTCTTCATGTTGAAATGTAACATTCAATGCATCGTAGTTTTTTCATGATAACACTTTTTTTATAAATTATAGTCAATTTGTTAATAATTTATAAAAATTGAAATCATTATTATAATAAATCATAAAGTGAAGAAAAAGATAAAACACACACACACACACACACACATGTATAAGAATAGAAAAAAAAAAGAATGATGCTGTGTGGTTGCCATAAATTTTGCGAACTCGTGCGCCATATTGAAGACCATGACCTACACATTGCTATTCTTTATTATAGTAGTTTCCATTTTTCCGTTAGAAATAAGATAGGGATGGGGGTTAGGTTGAGGTGGTGGTTGTGTGGGCTTGAAGGTAAAAAGAAAGAGTAACATTCGATATTTTATGCGCTGTATAAAAAGGGACGGGTAAAAATCGTTAAGAAACGAACGATATATAACCTTTTTTTCTTTTTCTTTATCTTTCTCTTTTTCTCTTTCCTTTTTTTACATTTTTTTCTCTTCCTTTTTTTATCTTTAACCACAGGAAAGTGTAGATTTCACGAATGGAGGTTAAAATTTGAAATAAAATCCGATAGTATCCGATAGATAGCACTGTGAATTGCGATTATATTTACTGGTTACAACGATGGCCCGCCATTTTGAAGTGTACTCGAAGTTCCCAATTGCAACCAATAAGAAGTAATTATCGAGGTATTGATTGTTTTCAAGTTTTTTTCTTTTCTTTTTTTTTTCAAATTCATCGAGATTAAAATTGTACATTTCTTCTTCTTCCTCTTTTTTATTTTTTTTCTACGTATTCCAATGAAATACATAACCTATAATTAAAACAAATTATAGTCAATTGAAAGCAATCAAAATGGCCGATTATAGAAATATAAATATAAAATTGAATTCTATATAACACACGTTATTATTAGTTGTGTGTTTTATACGATTTTTTTAAACATATTTAATAAGGTAATTACAATTTTATAATTAATAATAATAATAATAATAACAATAATACATCTGATATCAGTAAAACAAATAAATTAGAATTGTATTTTTAGCAGATAAAAGTAGATGAACCAAAAAAATCAAAATTCCAAATTATTAGAAACGAGAAATATGATGGAAAATTGAAATGAGTGGTGGGGAGTAGTGGTGGGGGTAGAAAAAAAATGGCGCATCCCTTCGTCGTCAAATATCGTTTTTTCCAATAATCTGTTTCGTGCATACGTACATGCAATCCTATGGTATACATACACTCATACGTAAAAGCATTCATGCAACGCAACGTTTGTTAAAAAAAAAAAGCAGAGAAAAAAATAGTAAAAAAAAGAAACACATGGTGGCGTGGTGTTCTGATTCTCTCTTACCAAAGACGAATCGCATGTTTATTCTCGTTTTTCGATTCCCCATCCCCTCCTCTTTCTGCTATCCCCACTCCCTATTCCCATTTTTATTTCTGTTTTCGCCAGATTCGTCCGATCGTCCCCCCCACCAACCCCCACTCCCGTCTTTTCTTTTTTTTTCTTTTTACGAGAAAGCGAAGTTTAACGATCGTTGAAATTTATCGACTCGATGCTTCTACTTTTCCGCACAGTATCGTTGCTTTATGGATCTTCTTTGCTTTTCTTCTTTTTTATTTTTATTTTTATTTTTTCCTTTTTTTCCCCCCTCCACTCCACTTCACTCCCTTGTTCACCATTCTTATCGCATATAACACAAACTGAAAAGGAACAAAACGAATTGTTATCGGAATAACTGGAAACAAAAAAAAAAGCAAATGACTGCGTTAAAGGCCGTTTCTTTTCCAATACGTTTGCATGAGGTAGATGGCGCTGATGGTGGTGATAGTGGTGGGGATGAAAATATGGTTTTTATAATATAGTTTCATGAATTCTCATGATCAGCAATTTTTTTTTTGTTCTTTTTTAACAATGAACGTCCTATTCGAAAGAATAAATGGTTTGTCACATGTGGGATGAATTAATTTTAATTTATTTATTTATAAAGAAAAACATTTATTGAAAAAAAGAAAATGAAAGTATGGTGTGTTTCTTAGGATGGTGGATCAAATTTTGAACAAATTTGTGATGTTTTTCATTAAATAAATTTGTTTCTATATTTTTTCTAATAGAATAAATATAAATTTTTTCAAACAAAATTAAAAATTGATGTTAAATTATTTATAATAGTATTTACACATTGGTAATAAATTGGAACGTTTAACTAGAACGAAATAATTCGTACGAAAATAATTGAACTAACATCTAACAAAATTGTATGTTAACGTCAATAAATATTTGTGTTAAATAAAAGAGGGAATGAATGAATGAGTGTGTGTGTGTGTGTGTGTACATATAAAATGTAAGTATGATGTGAGAAGAGATGTAACAAATCGTCGAATGAAATTCTTTCTCAATATAAATTGTTTAGATTCTAATCTTACGAAACGAACGAACGAACGAACGTACAAACAAGCAGACAAGTAAAAGAAAAAGAAAAAAACGAAAAGAGAGAGAGAGAGAGAGAGAACACTTGGTGTTTATCTTCACACAAATCGTAGGGTATATATCGATTTATCTCACAGTGAAAACAAACATAGCGTTTGCCTCGTTACATTCGTCCTATGTTGTATCCATTTATTCCTTCTCTCTCTCTCTCTCTCTCTCTCTCTCTCTCTCTCTCTCTCACTCTCGTGTTCCTTTATCTGTATAGCATTGCACCACTACTACCACTACTATTAATACTACTACTACTATCAAAGGCTCTCATTGTAGTTGTCGTCGTTTGCATTGTATAAATTAAACCCTAATTAGAAATACACGCAACGTGGGTTTTTGCTACACCTCAATAACCTATTACCATTTTAAATATTTCTTTAAAAAAAATTCAAATAAAATTCAAATTAAATAATTAATTTTTTTTTAATAAGCAAAAGAAAAACAGAGGGGTAGATTTTGATATAGAAAAAAAAAATTATTCGTGTGTGTTTAACACGTTGTGCGCCACGCCCATTTTTAAGAAAATCACCGTCAGGCCACGCGTGCCACTTAAGAAACGCTGATATTATAGGGCCATTGTTTCTCATTATAGTAGAAACTTATTTATGTTACTTTATGTTTATCGCATTTTAATGAAATTCATTAATCCTGTAATGAGTCAAAATAAAGTAAATTTTTAATAAATTTTCTGTAATTTCATATGTAGTGCTGTATCGTGTTATACGCTGTCAGTCATAGGTGATTGACATGGCTTAAACAGAAAGTCTAGTGTCAGTCACCGATGGCTGACATGGCGCTCAACGTGTTAAATACATTTTCCAATATTTTTTTGAAATAATAATATTAATAAAAAAAAAAATAAAAAACAAAATTAAATTAAAATAATAAATGTTTTTTTTAATAAGCAAAAATTAGGAATAGGATAAAATTGATATAGAAAATAAAAAAAATAAAAAAGGAAGAAATCATTGGTGTGTTAAAATATTTTAAACGATTTTTATTCTTCTTTCTTTTCTTTTTTTTTTTTTTGAAAAATAAGTTAGGATATTCATAAGGTCTTTTTGCTCATTAGTATTACCACTTGGTAGCCAACGTTCATTCAATTAAAATTGTAATTCAAGTAGCACGAAGAGCAATTACAGTATAGCTCCTAAGGTCATGGAGTTTATGGGCTTACGTGGTGGTGGAGATTGAAATATGCTTATCAGAGAGAAATAGAGATAGGAAAGAAAGTAATAGAACTTTCAACCCCACCTCACCCCTCCTTCATCCCTAAAAAAGAAAAAGTTAAAGAGAAACGTTTGACTTTATTTCCCTCTTCTTAGTTTCTCATTAATTTTTCATATACTTTTAATCCTGGTCAAATTATTCCCTTCCTGGAACTCTCTGTTTTGAAGTTTCACAAAACTAAAGATTTCGCTTTTAGACTTTCTTATTATTATTCTTCTTCTTCTCCTTCTTCTTCATCTTTTTATTCTTTTTCCTAATTTATAAGAAGAAATCTTCACGCTCTAATAATTATCCTTTCAATTGTTCTCCTAACTCTAATCGGATTTTAATTAACTTATATTCTCAAGAGGTGTACATTGTTAAAATGGGGCACTTTCAATGTACCTTATTAGGATCATAATTTTTTTTTTATTTTAAATAAATTTAAACTATATTTCTAACTCTACTAATATTTCCTATAAATTAAAAATTCCCTATCAGTAAGAAGATTTTATTTAAATTGTTCAAATGATAATTTCAACTTCATACCTATTATAATATTTTTCTGATTTATATTAATAACAATACTCAAATTTTCATTGAAACTTTCATGTAAGATTATTCAAAACAATTGTCTAATAAAAAAAATTGTGTATTTTCTTGAATATGCATTTTTTCATCCCCCTTCTAGACAGTATAATATAACACCCTTCTATATAAAAACTACTAGTATGTAACGTCAACCACAATCCACACGCAAGAAGATCATCCAACGTAGTAGTAGTAATAACAATAATAATAATAATAATAGGGGTAGGAATACAGGTAAGAAGGGGTAGTAGAGTAGTAGTACCCTTGAACGAAACTCACGCAAGGCAAACTCACGTTCTAAGACCCCCATATGTATGAGGAGGGGTGGGGACTTGCATCGTAGACGCAAACGTGCTGCTGCACTTCCAATTTTTTTTTTGTTAAGTGAGAGAGAGAAATATTGTAAAAAAATATACGGGGGAGACTTGGTAGAGTTAAAAAAAAAAAAGAATATATAGAAGAACAAACACACACATGCTTACTTGGACTAGTACTTTGTAAAGGTGTGTTCATGTGTGTTGTAAAAAGTGAAATAGGAGAAGAGTACTCGTGAAATAGGGGTGGAAAAGAGAGGGGTAAGGAAGTGGTAGTAAAGCCATAGCAAGGGCAAGGGCACCTAAACAAAGACATGAAGTACGTAGAACCTTCTTCTTAATGGGGGTAAAACCTAGGGTAGAATCTAGGGGGAGAAGTGTAAGGGAGGATTCAGAAGTATTCATGGCCAGACAAAGCTTTCTTCTTCTTCTTCTCCTTCTTTTTTTTCTTTCTTTCTTCCTTTTTATCTTTCTCTTACTATCTTTCTTTTCTATTTTTTACTTTTTCTTCTTCTTCTTCTACTTTTTCTTCTTTTATATCGTGTCTCGTTCATTCTTTTGCGGGTTTTTGAAACAAATGATAAGAGGGTTAGCGCATAATGCTGATGGTGCTGCCTTCTGGTGTTGGCGTGGGGTAAGCACGTACAACTCGAGATTATTCATTTTGAGTGTTGCTTTTAACTCTTATTCCTTCTTCCACTTCTGCTTTTTCATCTTTTTTTTCTGGTTTTACTATTTTTATTTCCATTCTTTTAGTCTCTACGTTGATTTTCATTTGCATGGCTTTTTTTTATTTACGAATTGGTCAATTAAGTTTAGGAATAAAATGGTTGACCTTAATGGAGAGGAGTAATAGTCAATTCATCGTTTTTAATTGACTTTTCATTCTTTTTGAGAACGTTTTTTAATAGTAGGATTAGTTTTGGATATTGAAAAGGATTGAGAATGGTGAAATACGTTGTTTATGTCATTTTTGTTTCTATTAATTATTATTATTATCAAATATTAAAAATATTTTAATTTAATAACAAATCTAAATAATAAATACTATGATGAATAATTTAATAATATAAATAAAATCCTAAAAACATCTCTTTTTTATTTAAACATTTCTACTACTACTACTATTTTGTGTAAATTACTCAGTCGGTATTACAGATTGTCAATAAAAATTATAATAAAAAAAAATGAACAAACATTTATTAACATTGACTAATTATAAAGAAAAAACCAAGCAAATAAAATAACAACAACAACTTGTGAACAATAGACGCATGAAAAAAAAAACAAAAAAAGAAAAGAAAAAAAATGTACGTCACTCAAAAGCTTTCAAACTCATTTCATAAGTTCATTCCAAACGATCGATCGAACTCGTATTCTCTCTCTCTCATTTTTTTTTGCTCTCAACCCTTCGATCCCTCTATTATACCCACCCCACCTCACCGCCGTTCCTCCCAATCTTCAGCAGAGCCACAAGCATCCACCCACGCTTCACTTTTCTTCTCTCTTTCTATCCTTTTACGTCACCCACAGGAACGGAATCCTTCTTTCTCGGTTATTACTAACCAGTTTTGCAGTATTCTCGTTTCATAAAATTTTACTATTACGATTTGGACGTCAGTGTGAATTCATTCACGCATACAAATAATATTTATATATGTATTGGTATACAGGAAATTGAAATGGACTTGCAAACCCAACAGTGGATTAATTCGAATCGAATGGTCGTCAAAATATTATTTAAAAAAGTAATAAAAAAAAAAGGAGAAATTTTTTTCGTTTGTTCTTCTTTTTTTTTTTTTTTTTTTTTAATTGGAAAAGTAAACAAATTTTTATTTTATTAATAATAATGTAAAAAGAGGAATTCTTTTAGAATCATCCCCCTTCCCTTTCACTATTGTGTATTTTTTTAATTATATTTAATTGCTCTTCACGAATTTTTGTGTGTGTTCAATTAAAAATGAAAATATACTGTTTGTTATTTGATTAAGTATAAATTTGTCTTTTTGAAATTTAATATAAAATCATTTTGATTACTAACGTAAGAAGAAAAAAATTCTAAAATGTAACTTTGTATGCTCAATATTTATAATAAAATTGAGAAAACAATGTTATAGGACTTGGAGCGGGGATGATACGCGGGGCTAGATTTTTATTTATTCATATAACAATGTACATGTGTGTGTGTGTGTGTGTGTGTGTGTGTTTGCACACACATGTATTTGTACACCATGCAAAACCGTACTGAGATATATTTCATATTTAAAACACTTCAAACGTAGGAAAAAAGGTTTACCCAAGTATAAAGTTGTTTCACAATATGTTACCATTTTTTTTTCCTAACCCTTTTTTATTTTTTTATTTTACCTTTGTCTTTCCCTACAAACTACGTTTGTTGAATTTTCTTCGTTCCCATTGTGGCCCCTAACATTTTTCCTATTTCCAAAATATATTAAACGTGTCAAATACAAAAAGTATCTTTTTTCTTCGAATAAAATAAATCGATGTGCACATCATTTTGAATTTAATTCTATCAAAATAATATTTCAATATAATTATAGATATATTATTACTATAAATTATTTAATATAATCGTTGATAAAAGTTTACTCAAACTTGAACGAAAAAATATGTTAAGTGTGCACAGTGATTCTAACCTTACTTTTATCAAACAATTATTTTATATTAATTATCAAATGTATAATAAACAAATTTAAATTAATATACAATTTTTTAATGACACAAATTATTATTATAAATTATTTAATGGAAAAAATTTAACTCAAACTTGAACGAAAAAATATGTTAAGTGTGCACAGCGATTTTGACCTTATTTTTATCAAACAATTATTTTATATTAATTATCAAATATATAATAAACAAATTTAAATTAATATACAATTTTTTAATGACACAAATTATTATTATAAATTATTTAATTAAAAAAAGTTAACTCAAACTTGAACGAAAAAATATGTTAAGTGTGCACAGTGATTCTAACCTTACTTTTATTCAAAACAATATTTCAATACAATTATCAAATGTATAATAAACAAATTTAAATTAATATACAATTTTTTAATGACACAAATTATTATTATAAATTATTTAATGGAAAAAAGTTAACTCAAACTTGAACGAAAAAATATGTTAAGTGTGCACAGTAATTCTAACCTTACTTTTATTCAAAACAATATTTCAATAGAATTATCATAAATGTATAATAAATAAATTTGTTTGAGTAATATACAATTTTCTAACTAATTAAATTATTATTATAATTTATTTAATTGAAAAAAGTTAATTCAAACTTGAACGAAAAAATATGTTAAGTGTGCACAGTAATTCTAACCTTACTTTTATTCAAAACAATATTTTAATATTATTATCAAATGTTAATATAATAAATAAATTCTTCTGTTTAATATACAATTTACTAACTAAAAAAATTATTATTATAAATTGTTAGATAAAATCATTGAAAAAAAAAGGGTACAAAGTATTTTATCAATACTATAGTTTACGATCCGATAAACGTTGATCACACTTAACCAAAGAGAGAGAGAGAGAGATTTAGGGATAAAGGGTGTAAAGAAGAATCCCCCTATGGAGTACGAGTTCTTACTCGTGAAAGGATTAAAAGACTAGAAGTTGGGATGAGGAGGAAGGGGGTTGGTACAAGAAAGGGAAGAATATACTAGGAACAGAAGGTAAAAAAAAAAAAAATATGAAAAGAAAGGAAATACCGCACCCACAGAAGCTTTGGTACACACCCGAGAGAAAAGTGTGATAAAAAAGAAAAGAAAAAGACCACTCGATTCTCCGAGGGGGTTGTGGGGGTGGGTTTAGAATCCTCGTACCCTTGTGTAAACGCGTGTAAAAGCATACGAGTTCTTGTGCAAGCACGAACAGGCCACTTTCACCCCCAACCCTTTATCCCAATTCCAATACCTAAAACACTTTTTATTCGTAAACCCTTCAATTCTCGTCACTAGACTACAACCACCCCCACTATCAGTACCACTATTGCAAGTATAACCCTTTTTATATATAAACAAATTTATTTTATTGAACAATCATAGTCAAATTTTAGAAGACAAATTTTGTTCAACTCTTTTTTTTTTTACACGTGACCAATTTTTACTATAAATTTTAAAATTAAATAAATAATAAAAAGAGTTCACAATTTTTTAAATACATAAAATAAACCATACACGTATTTTAATTTTGCAATAATTATTAACTGTACCTTGTATTCCTTGTTTCAATTTTTTTTTTCTATTTTCAACACACATACATACACACACACCCCTATGCACATACACACATATTATACAAATATTCTTCTATATAATATTAATTTCTATTTCTCAAACCAATGGTGAAAAGAGAGTGCTATCAGGTTGCACGTAACGGCAATTAAAGTTAAACCCCAACCCCCGTTCCTCACCAACCCCAAGCCAGCCCCTCCTCCCTTTAACTTTTAATATCCGCTGTTAATAGCCCTTTCAACGCGAGTTAATCCGATTTTACATTTTTCTCTCTCTCTCTCTCTCTCTCTCTCTCTCTCTCTCTCTCTCCTATTCTCTTTTTTTTATTCACAAGGTTTTCTCGTCACGCCTACCGAGCCGAGGGTTAATTAAACTAATTGGACGAGTGCATGGCCGCGTTTAGAATCGACTAGGAAAGAGTACAAAAGGGTGGAAATGAGGGGTGGGGGGTGGCTATTGGTGGCACGCTTGTTCAGCGAGTAATTTTCTTTCTTTCTTTCTTTTTTTTATTTTCATCCCCCTTCCTCTTTATATATTTTCTATCTCTTTTTATTAGTTAACTTGATTAAATATACCTTTCGTCACAGTGTTTTTTTCTTCTTTATTTGATTGAAAGTATAATAATAAAAATGTAAAATATACTAATGGTGGGGGGGGGATGAGTGAGGGTAGTTAGGATATCGATTTAATCGTTCAAATGTTTTTTTATATCATTTTACATGAGAGATAAAAGTATTATTTAATATTACTACTATTATGAATTATTATTACTATTTAATTAATAATTAAATACACTACTACTATTATTATGAATTACTATTACTATTATTATTTATTAATATATTATGAATAATTTATTAATTATTATTAATACTATTACTATTATGAATTACTATTACTAGTATTATTTATTAATATATTATTAATTATTATTAATACTAGTATTACTATTATGAATTATTATTACTTTTAATGAATAATTAAATACATTACTATTATTATGAATTACTATTACTATTATTATTTATTAATATATTATGAATTATTTATTAATTATTATTAATACTATTACTATTATGAATTACTATTACTATCATTATTTATTAATATATTATTTATTATTAATTAATTATTATTATTAATACTACTACTACTATTATGAATTATTATTACTGTTAAAAATTACTTCATGTATACTTGTACAAGTGACGTGTTCGTTTTAATCGAGATCTATATTTTTTTTTTGTTAAAAAAAATTATTTAAAAAAAGATATATATATGTATGTTTGTGACATGACATTTTCCAGTGATTGAAGTAGTAGTAGTAGTAGTAATAATAGTAGATGATAGATGGTACTTCACTTTTATTCTACAATTGTTTTTTGACGAGTTCCATACTTTGATTCCTTTTCTTTTATTTTCTTTTCTTTTTTTTTTTTTTTTGGAAAGGGGATGAAATTTATTTTTCAATCGTAATCATTCGATGATACTTCAATATTGCATTTGACAAATATTTTTGGAATTATATATATCGACCAATCGTGAAATTATTTTTAATAAACACAAGTGTTATTCATAAATTCGTATTCATAACACTCGATCATATTTAACAAATAGAATTATTTATTTAAAATAAAATCTGATACTATATCATTGTATTACAATTATTTATATATATATATATATGTATTAATATATTATTTAATAATTATTATTTAAATTTAAAAATAAAAGAACTATTTAAAATATTATTAATACACTACTACTATTTATTATGAATTGGTATTACTGTTAACTAATACTTTAATACACTACAATTATTATGAATTACTATTATTGGTCACTAACATTTTAATACACTACTTTATGTGTGTATTATAATATATATAATATATAAAAATAAAATATACTATTATACGAATATAATTATTACATATTTAAAGAATATAATTATATACATTCGATCATTGTGTTACAATTACATACATACAGAAAAAAATAAAATACTTTTATAAAAATGCACATTCATTTGTATATCTATAGTATATTAAAAATATTAAATGCAAGTCACAGAATGTATTGCATAGACAATTTGCAACACAAATACATTGAATGTTTTGGAACAATTTTACAATTTTCCTTTTTGCCACAGATTAGAATTCCTTCTTTTTTTTTTTTTTTTTTTTTTTTCATTTTAGTACCACAAAGCTTCCAACCAAAAGAGGATTATGTAAATTTCGATTACCTCTATCGTAGTTTCGTCAGCAGATAGAACTATACACAGAGGAAATACCGTAAACCCTTATCGTACATCCTTCTCTCTCTTACACGTAGACAAAAATTAAGCCCTTATACAACGAACGACGTGATTTTAACGATCGTAAAGGGTAACCTAAACCATTTTAGAACCCAAAAACTTTTTCATTTAAGTTGCTATGGGACTATGTATTTTCTAACATAGTTTATCGATTTTCTTCGAAAGCAATAATTCTTCTTGACTGGAAAGACAATTGATCTTGTCGATTTCGATTCATTTTATCGATTCGTTTTTTTTTTTTTTTACTGATCTTATTTTACTCCAATGAGACCCTTTTCTTGGGTTATCCTGTGAGATAAGTGAAATGGAAGATAGAAGAAGAAGAAGAATGGAAAGTAAGCGAGTGTAATTTGAGAAGAAAAAAAAAGATAAAAAAAAATATTTAAAAAAAGGGTGAAGGGAAAGATAACGTTTATATTAAAATCATTCAACTTCCCTTTTTTACATTTAAAATAAAATTCATTCGATTCTTTTCTAGAAATTTATTAAAAGATATATTTGATATTATTTTAATTGTTAACTAATAAAACAAAATAATTAATCAAACCCTTATCATTGTAAATTGTGTAATTAAATTATAATGTAATATTTATATTATATAAATTAGTTAATAAATATTGTATGTAATATAATATAAATTAAATTAATTAAATTATAATATTATAATTTAATATAAATTATTATAATATAATATAAATAATAATCAAAATCGGAATTTTGATAGAAAAATGTTCAACCCTTTCACATAACCAAATACAAAATTTTCCAACCCCTTCTCTAGGTAGCAGATACAGTACATTACTTAAATAAATAAGTAATACTACTTTCTCTTCATCCCACCAACCCCTTTATTTTATTTTTTTTTATTTTTTTGTGTCACTTAATGACTTGAATTAATTTTTAGAAGCTTTCTAAGATTTGTTCTATGACACAAATTTTCTTTATGACTATGGTTTTCTCTTCTTACTTCAATAGCAATATCAAACACGCCGCTTTAACCTTTCATAAGGGATAATCAGGAAAGTTTGACGCCCTTCGAACCATGGATGATCGCTTACCACCACGATAACTTTGATCGAACAACCGTGAATGATATTTTAACGTTCAAATCAAAAGATCATTTTCATCATGTTTTTATCACGTTAATTCATTCCACACCTAATACTTTTTCTAACGCACACATACACGCATTTATTAATTTATTAATTTCATTTATTTAATTCTTTTTTTGATAATTATTCAACTAATGGTTAAATCTTATAAGTTTTACTGTAAAATTATTCAATTTTATGAAATTAAATTATTAAATAAAAGATTTATCAAAATGTAATTATTAAATATAAAATATTATTATTAATATATGAAATATAATTATTGAATTATTTATCATTATTATGGTGAAACAAAACTTTTTGCATTTATTTTATTATAAATTGCATAATTAATTTTTGTTTTTGTGTAGAATTTATTTTAAAAATATTAAAGTCCGAACTTTTGGTTTACCCTAATTAATAAAATAATATTACATTTTATAATATTAAGTATAATATTAAGTATAATATTAATTTATATAAATATTTACTTTGAAAATATTCATTTAAAAAGCCCTAAAAACTTTTGGTTCACCCTAATAAATAAAATAATATTGTAATACATCGTATAATAAAATAATTTTATTTGTAAATTTATTGCATTAATTAAATGATCAACAGCACACGTTTATTTTTATTTTTTATTATAACGTGTCACCCCCCCCCCATTGGTTTGAGATGATTTAAAAAACAAAACTTGGAATAATTTTATAATTTGCATAATATCGAACAACAGGAATACATGAATAAATTCGTTTCTAAACTTAAACGAAAGTTAGATATTCAAATTTCTGAATGACACGATAAAGTGTCAAACACACGTATACACACACATACACTCGTACAGAAATTGATTATTCCTTTCGTTTCTGACATTTGACAACATCGGAATCAACAAAAGGAAAGTACCGATTGCCAAGTGAAACTTGAAACACAATCTGCAGGAGTATTATATATGTGTGTGTATGTGTGTATGTGCGTGTGTGTTTTTGTTGCTTAACTCTAACGCTTGTCGTACGTACGTTTCAACAGAATCGACGTTTCGACATCTTGAACAGATTCAAACATTATCAAATTCCAACACATTTTAATTTTATTTTTCTTATTTTACGAAAAAATATACACGGAGAGTAAAAACAAATACAACACCAGTCCATGTTATCTCAATTTTATTAATTTACTAGGATGCTTTGGTCACGTGTTATTGTAATTTTGTTATAAAATGTTGATTTAAGATTATTCTTAACTATTTAGTAAATTATAATAACTACAATTACAATGAAATACATAAAATAATAGAAAAAGTAAGGTTATTTCGTATGTAAATTGAAATAAATTGAATTGTAGTACAGTGCCATCTATTAAAAACTTACCCAAAGTATGTAAAGCAGTAGTAAAACAGTACCTAAAGACCTCCATAACCTTAAAATAGTAAAACGTTAATTTAGAAAATAAAATAAAATTGAAATCAAAGTTTTATTTTTTGTACGATAAACAAACGATGTAGATTGAAATAAATTGAAATACGACGCCATTTATTAAAAACTTATACAGTATCTAAAAACCTAGATAACCTTTAAATAATAAATGTTGATTTTTAATATAATTTTAAACTATTTAATAAATTATAATAACACAGAAAATAAGACTACAATTATAATAGAATACATAAAATAATAATACCGGAAAAATTAAAGAAGTAAGGTTAGTTAAACGTATGACGTGAATATAGCAAAATAATTGAATTGTAATGCAATACCATGTACTGAAAACTTACAGTACCTAAACACCTACATAACCTAAATAATAAATCCTTAAATTAGTTATAAACAATAAAAATAATCGTAATAAAAATTATTCTATATTCTAAATTGAAAAAATCAAACAAAATAAACAAAACTTTATTAAAATCGGTTCAGTTATTTCAAAATTATTAGCGGACAAACATATTGTGATACTGAATTAAGATAATAATAATTTTTTCAAAAAGAAACAAAATTTCAAACATGAAACAATCGAATAATCACATATCTTTTATTATATACAATATTTTGTCATCATTATTATTATTATTTAATCATTAATACAATTTAGGAAGAAAATATTTGATCTAACAATTATTTATTTTTCATTTAATTTCGTTTATTCGATTGTTTTATTTAGATATTGTACAGCTGTCTATTTATCCTTCCTATCTAACTTAGAGAATTTCGAAGGGTGGAAAAGTTTGTTCCTCCTTTTCCGGTTAGCGATAATATCGAGAAGAAGAGTCACGGACAGAAGGGGTCAGGGACTTTTCTCTACGGTTCGTAAGCCAACCGAAATGCGAGTATTCCTGCTGTCGACGTTTCCAACCCTTCTTCAAATTAATCTCAGCAACAGTGAGTGAGAGAGATGGTGATAGAAATCGTGTTGTGTGTTATATATCCGATAAAGTAGAAAATTCCCTAAATCGTTTCCCTGAACTTCTGACACGTACACATCCACGTATACTACACACGCATGTAAGTGCAAGTTCTTTTATTTTTCTTCCCATTTTCATTTTAGATTTCTTCAACCCTTACTATTTTATTTTATTTCACGTTAGGATTATTTGAAATGATCTTCACCATCCCCCACAGCACCATTGCCAACTCCACATATGTTCATTTTATCGATATTTAAAATACAGCTAATCCAACATATTCGAAATTGATTTCTATCGAGAAAAATATGTTAAAATATTTACGTTTTTCTAGTTTTAGATGATTCAGTCATATATACATAAATCCATACATACATACATATTATACATATTTACTTTACATTGAGAAATATATATATATACATGGTTCGATGCTCAAATGCAATTGAAACGTTTCAGCACGTTTTGGGAATAGCCCGAGTTATACGAAATTCGGTCGTATCCGATACGTTAGATTCTCTTTTATGTTTTTCCCCACACCCTCAACCCCCCATTCCACCCCTTCTCTTTCTCTTGAACGTAACGCGATAAGCGCGTTAGCGATTCAATAAAGTGCATCGTTACGTTCAAACAATCGGGTCAAAACACTGAGCTGTTATACTGAAATTGTATGTGTTGTTCGTTTAATACTAACTACCCCTAGTTTGATTTCTAATCTTATGAAAGATACATTTCTACAAACTATTTATTTTTCTTTTAATTTTTAAATTAAAGATGTTTTATTTAAAGGTTATGTAGGTCTTTAGATACTGTAAGTTTTCAATAGATGGCACTGTATTACAATTCAATTATTTCAGATTTTTGTTAGATTTATCTATGACATAACCTAACCTTACTTTTTATAGTTTTCCGTGTATTATTATTTTATGTATTCCATTCTTATTGTGGTATTATTTTGTGTGTTGTTATTATTTATTAAATAGTTATCTACTTTTTTAGATACTGTATAAGTTTTCAATCAGATGGCGTCGTATTTCAATTCAATTTATTTCAATTGACATACGACATAACCTTACTCTTTTTCTTCTATTTTTTATGTATATATATATATGTCAATTCAATTCAATATGATAAAATTTAATAATAAACTCATTTCAAACATTTGCTATAATAATTCTCCCCATAAAAATGTCATTTCACGTTCAAATACTTGAAAATTTGAAACTTGAAACTTGAAAAAGTATAACGTAAAGAATTTTCTACAGAAATGGTTGTTGAAGAAAAAAACAGGGTAGATTCGTTCGTGGTTTTGAGGGGCGGTTTTAGCCGTGGGATAAATCGAGGGTGGTGAAAGAGTCAGAGGTGGAGAGAAGGAATGTAAAAACGATAAGAAAATTCGCCAGTCGACAGTTGCAACTACGTTCTTCTCGTTTCACGACGAGATTCTGAAGAAGGGTTGAAGGGTAGTAATGGTAGTAGTGGTGGTAGTGAAAAAGAGGGTGAAAAGCTCGGCTTCTCTTGTTGGAAAATGAGATTCGCGTAAAAGAGATTAGGATGCTTTGCGGAATGTTAATCCTTTTGACACGTTATTAGGACATTTCTATTTTTTTTTAATTTTTTTTTATTTAAACTTTTGACGTTCACAACAATAAGCATATAATTACTCTCGTAGCTTTTAACCTTTTCAATTTTTTTTTGGTTTTTTTTTTTATTCTTATTATTCTTTCTTCTTTTTATATTTGCAATTTTTATTCGTAAGATTATTTTTATATATTCTTTTTGATCACGTTTGTTTGTTTGTTTAAAAAATTCAATTGAAACATTTTTTTTTATTATTATTTGAGTGTGTATGTGTACTATGATGTTATACTAATTTACTAATATTCGAATATAATATAAAATGTTAATAATTTAAGGTGCTACAGAGTGAAACATTCTTTTTAAGTAGTATAAACCAATCTTTATACGATCAGCGATATCAATCCATTCAAACAATTAATGTAATTCAAGTAATTTTAACATCATATCAGTTTGTTTGATTTATTTGCAAGAATACAATATAAAATATTAATAATATCAGGTGTTACAGGGTGTCAAACCGTTTTTTAAGTAGTATAAACCACTCTTTATACGATCAAACATATTAAAAAATGAATTTAATTGAAGTAATGTAACATCGTATCAAATTTCGTATCCATTTCTTTGATTTATTTGTAATAATATAATATAAAGGATATCAAATATTTTTTTGAGTAGTACAAACAAATCTATATGATCAGACACATTAAAAAATTCATGTAATTCAACATCGTATCAAATTTGTTATCCATTTGTTTGACTTATTTGTAAGAATATAATATAAAATATTAATAATTTAAAGTGTTACAGTGTGTCAAACATTTTTTTAAATAATATAAACAAATTTATACGATCAGACACATTAAAAAATTCATGTAATTCAACATGGTATCAATTTGTTATCCATTTGTTTGATTTATTTGTAAGAATAATACATAAAAATAATGATATCATAATTGATAAAGCTTTGTGGTATAATACTACAAGCTCATTTGGTATTAGACAATGGTAAATGAGAGAGAGATAGATAAATAGAGAGAGAGAGAGTGAGAGAGAGAGAGAAGTTGTTATTAAACAGAAGTAATTATGAGATATCTAGGTCAACAGGTACACGACTCAATCAACGGCTAATTATCCATTAAAAGCATCTTCGCATTTTCTATCAATCAGTTTTGAACATAATCCTGATTAATGTTCATGATTATGAACGTATAATAACGAGACGAATAATGATAATAATAATAATTATCAGACTTAATTAACATAATTATCACGAATACGTTAAATGTATAGGTAGATTTTATTTGGATAAGATAATAATGAATGTTCTTATCGTTTGCAAAATTACAATTTTCACAAGTGTTGATTAATTGAATATCGAATTTAATAAAAAAAATTGTAGAGGTGTGTGTTGGTGTAATTGAATTGATTGAAATTTTCTAAACACAGTTTAATTAATAAAATGTTGAAATTAATATAAATTTTTTTTTTAAATTAAAATATACAAATAATTACTAAGAATTATCTCAAAATTTTTATATATTATATATTTTAAATTTAAATATTAAAATAATTAAATTTATATATATATATATATAAATTTATAAAATTAAATTAAGTAATAGAATAAAGAAAACTCGGATTAAAATTAAATATGAAAATAAAAAAATTTGATTTATAGAAACGTCTCACCAAACACAATACACTTGAACACAAAGCCAGACTAAAATACACATAAATAAAAATGAAAAAATTAGATTTATAAAAGAAAGAAAGAAATCGAAAAAAAAAACACACACGTTTAAAACGAAGGGTATTTGTTACCGGTGATGGGTGCATCCTAGTTGCACCACAGTGCAGCAACTGCATTGGAAGGATTTTGTGCGTGAGACAGGTGGGTTACAGAGAGGGTAAAGCTAAAATCCCTGGATCGTATGCATCCTCACACGAGTGGCATTCATTTCACCAACGAGACAGCTCTAATATTGACACCATTTCACACATAACAGAGAGAGAGAGAGGGATGGGGGTGAGTGAATGGGGGGTGAGTGGGTGGATGATAGAATAGAAGCTTCGAAGAGTACGAGGAACGTACTTGGAGAAGACAGGACTGATCCTCGATCAGCTGAGAGATTGAGATGATCCGGAAAATCATAGTGAGTGAGTGAGAGAGAGAGAGAGAGAGAGAGAAGATAACAGGGCAGGTACTTGGAACAATCGCGAATGCCTTTGACAGTGATTGCAATCGTGTTCAGACTATTCTCCTTCTATCGTCTGCCACACACCATCCATACTGATATGATCCAACCATAAGATCGATCATAAAATATATCTGTGTGTCTGTGTAGGTCTGTGTGTAGTTTAGTTGATGAAAAATAAAATTTGATGAATACTCGTCAAAGTTTAAATA